>NC_057813.1:686488696-686491631 GCF_018294505.1 Triticum aestivum | reverse complement strand
GAGCGAGGGCCTCCTCCGTCCCCTGCAGCAGACGGCGAGCGCGGCCCCGACGTGCCCACCCGGCCTGCCCCTGCCATCCTCCGCCACCGGCCCCTGCTCTCCTTCGACCGCGGTGAGCGAGGACCCGGACGAGCTCGGACCCCGACCCCGACCCCTTCGCCGACCCTGACTCCGACCCCTCCGGCGACCAGGTACCTCTCCTCCTTCCTCCTTCCTCCCTCTCTCCACCATTCCCCATTCCTTCCAACCGATGCTCCAAAAGGAATTTCAAGACAGAAAGCACATGCTCCAAAAGTTAGGGTTCACGATTCAAATTGCACTGCATTTTTGTACTGCATTTTTTGTAACTATATAGGAGAATCAGAGTTCCTGCTACTTTTGTTTGTTTTCTTTTTGAAACTGTGCTATCTTTTCATTAGAGATGGGATGTTTCTACTTTCTAGCGGTGAACATGAGAAGGTTGTGTTAGTTGCTCAGCCTGGGATAGGAAAATAGAGCGTGAACTTTCTGAGATGGTAAAATAGATGAGGGCATTGTTCTCCAGGGAAGGTGCAATGGATGTGATTGAAGATTCAGTTCGGTTGTTCCATTAATGATGTCTAGGCAGAATGATTAATAAGTTTCATCTTGCGGCAAACAACAAGAACTGCAGGACTGCCCTGTTGCTAGGTAGTAGTAGAGTACATGCGCTTGCAAGTTCCAACTAGTTGCTTCAGGGATTGAGTTAATTCATAGATGTTGACCTTCATCCAGTGGCATATAGATTGGAACAACTGAGTTCTGTTTCTTGTTATTTTAGATTGTACTGTGGATTTGATTTATTATCTGCAAAGTGATAAATTTTGAATTTGAACTAATTCAGATTCTCCTATGAAGAAGGCCAGGCCTCGGAAATTGGTTAGTTTGAAGGCCAGGCCCCTTATAATGATGCTTTTCTCTAGAAAAAATGATCCTGGATTTTTTTATGTAATTTTTGTTGGTATTAAGATGGAAACCTGGGATACTATTTCTGTTAGGAGATGGTGTTATATTAAGATGCATATATTGTTATGTTACGCAAATTGTATCATCTTGCCACTTAAGTCAGCCTTCCCTTTAAGCAGAAAATTCAGTTAGGAGCTACTGTTAGGAGATACTGTCAAAAACTTGAGCTACTGTCAAAAAATTCAGTTATGGCATCTAGAATTATGTCAGTTTTGTTTTGTAACTAGAAGACCAAAGTGTTAGGAATTTTGTCCAAACTGTAGTTTTCAGTATTCTGTCCAAACTGAAAACTGTTAAAAAGCATGATGTTTCTTGGATTTCTGTAATGATGATGATGATGGAACACATGGTCTTGGATTTCTGTAATGATGATGGAACATTATAAAGCATTGTACTCCAGTGTGTATGAAGGATACAAAAAATTTAGCAACTTCTTTGATTTTATAAAGTTGTTCTTATATGGGTGAAACTTCACTTGTTTTTAGGCTAGTGCAGGGTGTTGCTTTATTGTGATGCCTCTGAATTACTTGTGATCACATTGAGAAAGACTTGCTAGTTTGTTGGCTTTTGTCTCCGACCATTGTGTCGTGATGAATTTGCAGGTACCCCGAGAGGCCCTTGAGTTTGCCGGAATGTCGATTAACTTTCGTTCCGGCAAATTCGGGCACTCCATATGTCCTATTTTCAGCAAAGGTCATGCTGAAATTTTCCGTGAATTTTAGCATGACTTTGCTAAAAATAGGACATATGGGGTACTTGCGACTAATGCCTGTTATCATGCATGGGTACTAATTGGTCTCTTCTGTTGCTTATCAG
This sequence comes from Triticum aestivum, assembly GCF_018294505.1. Lineage (NCBI taxonomy): Eukaryota > Viridiplantae > Streptophyta > Magnoliopsida > Poales > Poaceae > Triticum > Triticum aestivum. The sequence goes on along the minus strand of NC_057813.1, from coordinate 686,489,831 downwards.
AGATGGCGGGAAGCAGCCACCGCCGATCTGCGACACCGCAGTACGAGTTGGATGCTTCCGAGTTCTTCACTATCATACTTGACGCTTCAGTATCATCCATGACGCTGGTATATAAAACGAGAGATCTCCCCTTCACCCATCTCATTATGATATCTGTTGTTTGCTACATCACTCATTTTCCCAAACTGCAGAGGCTGCCTGACATTTTTATGAACATGCTGATGGGTGAAGATCCGCCAAATAATGTGAAGCTGCGACAGGCCGGCAGCGGGTTTCGCAGGCAGTGGGATGTGCAGTTGGCGATCAAGAAGGGCCACATGTACTTGTCTTGTGGGTGGGAGAAGTTCTACCGTGCCTACGACCTGCAGCTGGGGTACTTCCTTGTCTTCGGGTACGACGACGACGCCAACATGCTCATCGTGAAGGTGTACAACAAGACTATGTGTCGCATGCGCTACGCTGCCGATGATGATGCCGGTATGTACGTTCTGCCTCTTCTTATTCCTCTACATTTGGCTTTGTCTCACATCGATTGTTAACGGTCATTGTTGCATTTTGGACAGGTAGGAGCAGCAGCAGCGACACTGGCTACAGCCAAAGCAGTAGCGACTATGGCTGTAGCGAAAGCAGCAGCGATTCTGGCTGTAGCGAAAGCAGCAGCGATTCTGGCACCAGCATAGACAACAAGAAGGATGATCCGGACTGGAGTGCGGGAGAAGAGGAGCAGAGTGAGGATGAGGAGCTGCATGATGACGATGGGCATCAGGCTGAGGATGACCTAGCGCTGGTGGTGGCTGACCAAGGGCAAGAGATGGTGGTGGCTGACCATGGGTAGGAGATGGAGGTGGCTGAGGATGACCTGGCGATGGTCGTGCCTGAAGGTGGCCTCGCGATGGTGGTGGTGCCTGACAATGACCACGCACCGGTGGTGGCGCCGGTGATCCCACAGCTGGGCGACATGACCACGCCAATTGTGGTAGAAGACTACATCCCACTACCTCCACTGCCTCCACCGCCTCGCCGCTCTAGGCGCATCAGGGAGATGAAGGAGAAGAAGGAGAAGAACTTCCTACTTTGTCAGGTATGTCAGATCTCCTATAGGTTAGCTATCCAAAATGATATATATATATATATA
>NC_057813.1:685793669-685807751 GCF_018294505.1 Triticum aestivum | reverse complement strand
ATTTGTGGCGGCCAAGAACTCCACGTTAGCGTCCAGCCATCATGCAGACAGAGTTGCTTTGATTTCGGGCAGTGCACCTTGCGTGTTGCAAAATCCCAGCGTGTAATTCTTTTATCATTATCATTTCTACTTTGGTAAGGTTCGGAGGTGTGTGCTCACTCTTAACCACTGTTCAAGTTACAGAATGCATTCTGCAGCCCAGATGAAAACTTTTTGCTCGTTTCAGGATGCTTCATATGATGTGCAACCTAGATGCAATTCATTTGTTAGATCTTACAATAAATATCTGATTATTCGATTCCAATTTATTGCGATAATATCGGATGAGGCGCTATGAACTTTCTACTGTACTGTTAGAAGTTGAAGGCTGTGTAATCACCATGTGCATATACAGTATGCTTACTGAATGTGATTGCAGAACATTCAGTGCATTGTCTGAATAACTATGCAACTTACCTGAACTGTCCATGAAGAGTATGCAGTTTACTGAACTCTTCATGAAGGGCATCTATTTCCATTTTTCCGGCGATGCATTTTCACACCAAAGCCAACGGGAAGATTGCTGTCAAGACAAACACATGACATGTTGGTTTGGATTCTCAGTATCCGCTTTGTCTGAATTTGGAATGGTTCATGTGCTCGCATGCATGGCTAAATTCAAAAATGTAATGGATCAAATAGAGAAAATGTAGTCCGTTATCTGTTTGTTGATGTTTTCTAGCAATGTAATGGATCTATCATCCGTGCAGTTTTTGTGTGGTGTACACGAACAGACATGCCAGCCCAGATAAACACATAAGTTCTAGTATTTACATCAACACGATTCCGTCGTAGTCTAGGTGGTTAGGATACTCGGCTCTCACCCGAGAGACCCGGGTTCAAGTCCCGGCGACGGAAAACCTTTTTTAAAAAATCTCTCATTTTGCAGTGCTAAAAGCTCGCTTAGCGAACTGTTAATTTTTCTGACCTTTTTTTTTTGAAAGTCACCGGGGGAGGGGCGAAAGCCCTCCACCTGAAATTTCTTTTTCTTTTTATTGAATCACCCCCGGGGGGAGGCAGGTTTTTACAGAGGGAGGGAGAGAAGCAACAGCACCCCTCGACGCACAGCCGCGCCGGAGAGGGTGGGGGGAGCACAAGCCCTCCCCCGAGGCAAGCAAGATGAACTAGCCGGAGTACGCGAACACCAGCAGCCACCTGTCAATGCACGGCCGATCAGCCACCTTCAGGCGCCCCCTCCACAGGGCAGCCTCCTCCCTGCAGCAGCCGAGGAGACGGGCAAGGGAGAGCGGCGCGCCTTGGAAGACCACCGCGTTTCTATGCTTCCAAAGCTGCCAGCAGCACAGCAGAACAAAGGACGCAGCAGTAGCTTCGCCGGCCATGGCACCAACGTCCAGGTCCTGTAGAGCCCCCACATTGTATCCTCGTCCGGCCACCTCGAGTCCAATGGTTCTCCAGAACGCGCGCGCGAAAGGACAAGAAAAGATCATGTGATCCGCCGTCTCAAGCGTATCACCGCAGATGGGACACGCCGCCTCCTCCGCAGCGACGATGGTTTTTCGGAGAAGGACGTCCCGCGTGTGCACCCGTCGCTGGGTCAGGAGCCAGCCGAAGAAGCGGACGCGAGAGGGAGCAGCGCACCCCCAAATGAACTCGGCGAAGGCAGCTTGCACCCCACCGAACCTCTCCAGAGCGTAGACCTTGGCCGCCGCAATGTCCCCCCCGAGGACCCAGGCACAAAACCGAGCTCCGCACGTCGTCCCCCGGGGCCGGGGCGACCCCATCCATTAGCGTCAGGAGGGAGTCCCGCTCCGCTGCGCCGACAGTGGTGAGCCTGGGCACAAGAGCACTGCTCAGCCCGTGGGAGCGCACCCACCACACCGTGGCCTTGCGATCAGTCGCGTGTGAGAGGAGGGCGGGGAAGGCCGCCGCAACAGCTCCACATGGGAGCCAATTATCGAACCAGAAGGATGTTCGCTTCCCGTCACAGACCTCCACCGCCGTGAGACTGCGGTAGAGCGGGAGGAGACCGCCGAGAGCCTTGCCGTGCTCCCCGGTCGTCTGAGCTGCCAACCCGGAGAGGAGGGACCGCCCCGCGAGCTCAGTCAAGACCCACGTCGCCCATCGCGACGATGCGCAGCAGGCATGGAGTCGATGAAGCATCTTGATTAGGAGGCACCGGTTTTGCGTCGCGAGGTCGCGAACCCCCAGCCCGCCCTCCGCCTTGGACCGGCACACTCGCTCCCACGCCACCAAACATTGGGCGCCAGACGCGCGCTCAGCCGCGTTCCAAAGGAAGGCACGACGCAGCGAGTCAAGCGCTTTGATCACCGCCGGAGGGAGCAACATAGCCGCCATAGCGTACGTGGGAAGAGCATCCAAGACGGCATTGATGAGGACGAGCCGCCCGGCAGGGGAGAGAAGGCGCGCACGCCACCCCGACAAGTACTTGTCGACTTTGGCGATCATGGGGAGGAAATCCGCGAAGCAGAGTTTCTCCCAGGAGAGAGGGAGCCCGAGGTAGGCCTGCGGGAACCCTTGAACATCGCAGCCGAGGGCGCCGACTGTTATGTCCAGCACGTCCGCCGGAACATGCATGGGCACGAGCGTGCTTTTGGAGAAGTTGATGGTGAGTCCCGTGGCAGCCGCGAAGTCGTCGAGGATCCGTCGCAGACGGGAAGCCGCTCCGGCATCCGCCTTGAGAATAACCAGCGTATCATCTGCATACTGCAGCACGAGAGGTGGTTCTCCGTCCACAAGAGGATGGAAGAGCCCGCCGTCTTGCCGGATCATCTGCTGCAGCACGTCGGCGACGATGAGGAAGAGGTAGGGCGAGCACGGGTCCCCCTGTCGCAGCCCCCGGCGCACTGTGAACCATTTCCCAGGCACGCCGTTTAGGAGCACCGCCGATCGGGAGGACCGGCAGATCGAATCCAGCCAAGAGCACCATTGGTCAAGGAACCCTCGCACCTCGAGGATTCGGCGCAGCGCACCCCAGTCTACTGAATCGAAAGCCTTGGCGAAGTCGAGCTTGTAGACGAGCGCAGGGGCGCGGCGCCTGTGGCAACACTGAATGACCTCGGCAGCGCAGACAAAGTTCTCCGAGATGCTCCGGCCAGCCAGGAACCCGGACTGACCGCAGTCGATGATGCTTCCAATCTGTCGCTGCAGCCGCGAGGTGAGGCCGCGGCATAGAATTTTCACGTCCGCGTTCTGGAGGGAAACGGGGCAGAAAGCAGCCGGCGTTGGCACCCCCGCCCCCTTGGGCAGGAGGGCGATGTAGGCCCGGTTGATCGTGTCAAGGTCCGCCGTCCCGTCGTGGACAGAAGCGAAAAGCCACTGCAGGTCCTCGGAGACGACTCCCCAGGCCGCCTGGTAGAACGCCGGACCGAGGCCGTCCGGTCCAGGAGCGCTGGAGCGTGTTGGAAATATGCCCTAGAGGCAATAATGAAAGTATTATTATATTTCAATGTTCATGATAAATGTCTTTTATTCATGCTATAACTGTATTATCCGGAAATCGTAATACACGTGTGAATACTTAGACCACAATATGTCCCTGGTGAGCCTCTAGTTGACTAGCTCGTTGTGATCAACAGATAGTCATGGTTTCCTGACTATGGACATTGGATGTCGTTGATAACGGGATCACATCATTAGGAGAATGATGTGATGGACAAGACCCAATCCTAAGCATAGCATAAAAGATCGTGTAGTTCGTTTCGCTAGAGCTTTGCCAGTGTCAAGTATCTCTTCCTTCGACCATGAGATCGTGTAACTCCCGGATACCGTAAGAGTGCCTTGGGTGTATCAAACGTCACAACGTAACTGGGTGACTATAAAGGTGCATTACAGGTATCTCCGAAAGTATCTGTTGGGTTGACACGGATCGAGACTGGGATTTGTCACTCCGTATGACGGAGAGGTATCTCTGGGCCCACTCGGTAATGCATCATCATAATGAGCTCAATGTGACCAAGGTGTTGGACACGGGATCATGCATTACGGTACGAGTAAAGTGACTTGCCGGTAACGAGACTGAACAAGGTATTGGGATACCGACGATCGAGTCTCGGGCAAGTAACGTACCGATTGACAAAGGGAATTGCATACAGGGTTTGATCGAATCCTCGACATCGTGGTTCATCCGATGACAACATCGAGGAGCATGTGGGAGCCATCATGGGTATCCAGATCCCGCTGTTGGTTATTGACTGAGAGCGTCTCGGTCATGTCTGCATGTCTCCCGAACCCGTAGGGTCTACACACTTAAGGTTCGGTGACGCTAGGGTTATTAGGAAGACTAGTATGTGACTACCGAATGTTGTTCGGAGTCCCGGATGGGATCCTGGACGTCACGAGGAGATCCGGAAGGGTCCGAAGGTAAATATTTATATATGGGAAGTTGTCAAACGGACACCGGGAAGTTTCGGGGTCATACCGGTATTGTACCGGGGCCACCGGAAGGGTTCCGGGGGTCCACCGGGAGGGGCCACCCCTCCCGGGGGGGCACATGGGCTGCATGGGGCAGGGAGCCAGCCCCTGGTGGGCTGGCCGCACCCCCCTCCCTTGGGCCCATGCGCCTAGGGTTGAGGGGGAACCCTAGAGGGGGCGCCCCCCTTGGCTTGGGGGGCAAGCCACCCTCTCCCCTCTCCCCTAGGACGCCGCACCACCCCCTAGATGGGTTCTAGGGGGCCGGCCCCCTTCTCCCTTCCCCCTATAAATAGAGGGGTGAGGGGAGGGCAGCGGCACCACCCTCCAAGGCGCAGCCCTCCCCTCCCCAACACCTCTCCTCCTCCGTTGTGTGCTTGGCGAAGCCCTGTCGGAGTACTGCCTCTCCACCATCACCACGCCGTCGTGCTGCCGGTGGAGCTGTCTTCCTCAACCTCTCCTTCCCCCTTGCTGGATCAAGAAGGAGGAGACGTCTCCCGTCCCGTACGTGTGTTGAACGCGGAGGTGCTGTCCGTTCAGCACTTGGTCATCGGTGATTCGAATCACGTCGAGTACGACTACATCATCACCTTGCAAGCTTCCGCACGCGATCTACAAGTGGTATGTAGATGCAAACTCTCTCCCTTGACTCGTTGCTTAGATGAACTCATAGATGGATCTTGGTGAAACCGTAGGAAAAATTTTAATTTTCTGCAACGTTCCCCAACAGAGCGGTCCAGCATAGTCGCCGCCTCCTTGATCTCGTCGGCCGAAAATGGCCGAGTCAGGGCAGCTCCGTCGACCCGAGCAGCGCCACGGTACAGGGCCGACAGGTCGAAGCGCCAAACGAACGAACGCGCCCTGCCCAGGAGCTCGGAGTAGAAGGAGAGGAGGGCCGCCGCCTTCCCCGCGTGGTCGAGGATGGTAGCCCCGTCCACATCCAAGGCCCGGACGGAGTTGGATCGCCTACGCTGGGAGGCGCTTGCGTGGAAGAAGCCCGTGTTCTCATCACCCTCGCAGACGGCTCGACATTTCCCGCGCTGCTTCCAGTACGCGCTCTGACGCTTGATGGAGGCCACCAGCGCCCGACGCGAGTCACGACGGAGCCTGTTTTCAGCATCGGATAAAGGACGGCATTCCTCCCAAAAATCAACCAAGTCAATCAGGAATTTACAGTCATTATCGAAAGCGGGAATGAACTTGTGTTGCCTTTTCCAAACCTTGGCCGCTGCTCTGTACCTCTTCTTGCGGGCTGCCAAGCAGCCCACCGCGCACCGCCCATGACCAGCGTTCGACCATGAAGGAAGGGTGGAGGGGAGGAACTGAGGGTCGCGGAGCCAGGCGTTCTCAAAGAAAAATCGCAGAGATGAAGGGATTTTGGTGAGCGCTTCCACGACTAAGGGGACGTGGTCCGAGGTTGGCCGAGGGCGGGAGGAGAGGGACGAGTCCGGGAAGGCTACATCCCAGGCCGAGTCAAACAAGACACGATCTAAGCAAGCCAGCGTCGGCGGGTCTCGCTTATTAGTCCAGGTGAACATGCGATCAGACAGCGCGAGCTCGTGCAGCGCAAGCCCGTTGATGAGAGAGTTAAAAACCTCAGCGCGTGAGGCATCGAACCTATCGTTGTTTTTCTCGTGGGGGAAACGGATCAAGTTAAAATCTCCAAGCACCATCCAGGGCCCGGAGATGTCTCGGGCGACCGTTTGGAGGTCGAGAACAAAATCCGTCGTGAGAGCGTGATCGGAGGGGGCGTAGACATTGGTGATCGAGAAGGAGAAAGCGGTCGTGGTGGATAGGAAGGAGGCGGTGAGCGTGAAGCGGGAGGACGAAGAGGAGGCCAGAGAAAAGACGCGGGGGTCCCAAGCCGTGACAATACCGCCACGAGACCCATCGGCATGCTTACAGACATACGACTCAAGACGAGCCGGTAGGAACGAGCGAGCTTTGAGAGAGGGGAGATCGTCCAACTTGCTCTCCTGGATGCAGGCGATGGCAGGGCCGACAGCGTTGATAGAGTTTCTAACGACGTCACACTTATCCCTATCCCCCAGCCCTTGCACATTCCAACACAGGAGCGAAAGCTTGACACACGGGGCACTATCCATTACAGGCACGGACACCGACGAGAACGAGGGAGGACCCCGTCCCGAACACCCGTCCCAGGAGAGGAAACAGATATGCACGAGACCCGCGGGCAGCACAAACGCTGTAGGTATCCGCAAACAAGGGCCTAGAACACCAAAGGGGGGGACGGCGCGACACGCGCGGCGCATCTGCGCACACAGAGAGCCCTCACACATCGTCACTAGTCATCACCGGGACGGATGGAATCATGGCCGCAGAGCTCACGGCCGCCGCCTCGGCGGCGCTCAACGGCTTGAGAACCGCATCCAGCATCTTGCCCTTGGCCACCTTGGACTTGAGGCGCGGCGAGCAGCTGGAAAGAGCATCACGAAGCGCACGAAGCCGCATCGCCTTCTCTTCCGCGCCGATCCAGTTGGCCGGCTCGTCACGAGCGATCCTGCGCTCCTACGCCGCGCAGGTGGAGGCGCCACCACCGCCAAAGGCGGCTCCTCGATTTCGACCAGCGTAACGCTGGACCGGCCGCCGGGTGACCCCGCGCCAGAAGAGGCCATCCCACCGCAGTGGGGCGGCGAGGCCTCGACCTCCACGGTGGGGGGGGGGGGGCAGGGAGACGCAGGGGCAGCCCGCGATTGAGAGGGGGGGCACCCAAGAGTCGCAGCATGAAGGCCAGCTGGAACCCGGGCCCCCTCGCGCCCCCATGCACGGCAGTGCCCTCGCCAGAGCGGGATCCCACCGGCTGACCAAGGAGGACGGCCTGGTTGTGGGCGAAGGGGGGTGGCGCCGTGGCGGTTCAGCGAAGAACGGGATGTAAGTCCCATCTGCCGAGAAGGAGTCGTCCCGGCTCCAGGCACAGACGGGACGGACCGCGACAATGCGTGTCCCCCACCGTCCACCAAGGGGCCAAACGTCACACGGGACGCGCCGGGGGTTTTGCAGAAGGACGACCGCCCGCACCGTGGCGAGCTCACGACCGGAGAGCACCAACGGGTCCACCTCGAGCACTTTGCCGAACCCGGAGAACATGGCGGGGATGCAGACCGGGGTGATGAACTCCGCAGGGAAGCCAGTGGCGGCCAGCACCGCGCACACGTCGAGACGCGGAGTGACACGGTCGTAGGCCTCCTCCGCAAAGAGGTCTATGCGGGCGCCCTCGTGTTGGAAAGGCTGGCGCCGGAGAGCCTCCGCCCGGTCCTCCTGGGTCGCGAAGCGGAGGTACATGGCCCCGACCGACGACGGCACGACCTCCGGGAGGAGATGGCCGATGTTTCAAGGCTTCCATGATTGTACCTAAAATGTTTCAGATATGGTTTGTCTGTATGATTTTTAGACAATGGAAAGAACCGTATCAGATATAGATGTATGCAGAACAGAGTAAATGCTAGTACACTCCATACTGAAACAAAAAATATTCTGCCAGTGTCGCTAGTAGAGTGAGGATTTGGTGCAGAACTCTAGAACGATTCTGTGGGCGGCTCTGAAGACAAAGATAAAGTCCCAAATGTTCAGGCCTAAATTATACAGTATTTGTGGTGGCCAAGAACTCCACGTTAGCGTCCAGTCATCATGCAGCCGCAGTTGCTTTGGTTCCATGCGGTGCACCTTGCCTACTACAGAATCTCAGCCTGTACTTCTTTTGTCTTACTATCATTTTTTGTCTGTTAAACTTCGGAGGTGTACACTTACTCTTAACTACTGTCAAAGTTCAGAATGCGACAGCATCAGCATCAAATGCATTCTTCGGCTCAGATGAAAACCTTTTGCTCGATTCGGGATTCTTCAGACGAGATGCAAAGTAGATGCACTTCCTCTGTTAGATGTTACAGTAAATATTTGATAACTCCATTCCAAGTTCTGTTCTTTCGATAATATATTGAGTTCAGTTGTGTTATTAAAAGCTGTTTAATCACTCTGCGCATTTACAACATGCTTACTGAACTTCTCTACAGAGTCCATTTCCAGCGATGCATTTTCATACCAAAGCCAGCGGGGACCCAGTCTAGAAACTTCCATCCAGAACTATCGAGAATTTCTAGTATAGTATTAGCAAACTGGCAATAGCGACCATAGATTGAGCCAAACCCCTCGTCAGCTCCTAAGATAATACGAACCGCCAATGGTTAAGCTCCAAAGAGTTAGGTCATGTTTCACATGCTACAGCGCCCGTGAAGGAATCCATCCAGTCACCATTCGCGCCACCTTTTACAGTAACCATCATGTGCCACCAATACATTAAGCATTAAGCTGCGGCTATATAAACACGCGTACACGGCACAGGACTGCACACTTCATCAGCAAAGCCCATAACACACCGCCAATGGCGTCGTCCCGTAGAGTTCTTCCTGATCTTGCTCTTCTTGTGGTGCTTCTGGTGTCAATGGCAGCAGGTGTTGCAATGGGTAGGCCGGCTAGAAGTGACTTGGGCCTGGGTTTAGGTGGTGGGCTAGGCATAGGGCTTGATCTTGGGCTCGGTGGATCCGGTTCGGCCTCTGGTTCGGGCCAGGGGTCGGGTTACAGTGCTTGGTCGGGTCAGAACGGTGGTTCTCATGCCGCGTCCGGCCGTGGGTCGGGCACCGGCTCCGGTTATGGGTATGGCTCTGGCTCTACAAATGGGGGCTCGGCTTCCGGTTGCGGTTCGGGTACGTCGTCTTGCTCGGGTTCGGGTTCTGGCTCCGGTTCTGTAGGTTTGGGTACATCGATCAATGTCGGTGTTGGTGTCGGTGTCGGCTCGAATAGCGGGGCGAACGGTGGTCCCGACTGTAACACAGGTCCCGGGTCGAACTATGGATCCGGAGTGGGTACGGGTTCGGGCTTTGGGTCCGGGTCTAGTGGAGGTTCATACCCCTCGCATGATTGTGAGTCATCTGGTATTGGGTCGGGTTCAGGTGTATCGTCTGGGTATGGTGGTGGGTCGAATGTTGGGTCAAGTGGTGGGTGCTCATCTTGTGGTTCCGGCTATGGTGTTGTTGTTGGTGGCTCCTCGTCGAATTCGAATTCGGGCGCTGGTTCGGGCTCCAACTCCTATGGAGGGTCAAACGCCGGTTCTTACTCGAATTCTGGAGCTGGTTCCGGCTCAAGCGTAGGCTCGGGATTTGATTCCTCTCGCTCAGGTTCAAGTTCATCTTCTGGGTCAGGTTAGTGTTTCTGGTTGTGTTTGGTTATTCTGCTCGTCGCTAAAATTCACGATTTTTCTTTTCACCTGGACTCACCAAGCTTTTATGTGTCCCAGGTGCGGCTTCATTCGGTGGATCACGTGGCGGTTCAAACTCCAATTCTGGTTCTACGTCGGGTGCAAACTCAGGGTCAAACTCTGGTGCGTTCGGTGCATCAGGTAGTGGATCAAACTCCATGTCGGGTGCAAACTCGGGTGCGTTCGGTGCATCAGGCGGTGGATCAAACTCCATGTCGGGTTCAGGGTCAAGCTCTAGCTCCGGCTCTATGTCGGGTGCAAACTCTGATGCTGGTTCGAGCTCTGGTGCGTTCGGTGCATCAGGCAGTGGGTCAAACTCCATGTCGGGTTCAGGTTCAGGTTCAGGGTCAGGCTCCAACTCTGCATCCGACTCAAGCTCAGGTTCAATTTTTTACTTCTCGTCAGTAATAATACTTTATTCAATTGCACGTTGATATGGAACATTGTACATGTTCTAATTGTACTTTTTGCAACCCCATAAAAAGTTTTCAATAGCTGCAATTACAATGAAATGTAACACATGCTTGATTTATGTACAGGGTCTACGGGATTTGGTTCTAGCGCGGGCGCCGGTTCTAGCTCGACCGCCTGGTCCGGCGCCGGTTCAGGTCCGAACCCTGGCTCGTTCTCCGGAGCAGGATCCTCCAGCTGGTCCAGCTCGACGTCCGGCTCAACCTCGGGAGCAGGGTTCGGTCCCGGGGCACGGCCGGGCTTCGGCGTGGGCGGAGGAGGAGCAGGGTACGGCGCGGGTTACGGGTCCGGAGGCGGGTCTGGCTGGGGCAAGCACCACTGAAAACTGATGCTCCTCGAGTGAACAAGTGATCGTTCGCGTGCCCTTTGAGGCCTTCTTCACGCGTGATATTTTTCCTTTGTTTCTGGTTGGGTTGGTGTAAGCATGCACCATTGTATTGTAGTACGTCTCGTGGACGACTTGTCATTTCTTTCAAGTGGATCGTTGCAGACATCATGTGTTTGCGGAGAACAAGTCATGGGAAAGTTGAGCGAAATTCCTCGGCAAGTCACGTTGCCGGCTGCCTGTCCCTTGTCGGATTGTCGAAACCGGTATTGCTTGAGCTCTTGTACTACTACAGTTATTCCCTGCCGCGGTCGGTCGACCACGTCCCGTGCGGCGATCCGGCGGATCCGGCCGGCGAGGCGAATGGGTCGATGAGACGTCACCGGGACCCGTTTCCATCGTCCGTGGCGAAAGCTGCCAGCGCGGGCACGGAAGCTATCCTATCTAGGCAGGCACGCTCGCCCGCCCGGGCCCGGACCCCGTCGCCATGCACAAGACGGGCGTTCCGGCGATCGGTCCTGACGCGCGACTCGATCCGGCAGGCCGGCCGTTCCGTTGCTCTCGGCACGGGTCGGGACGCGTGCTCGTGGAGCACATAGGGTGCTCCGTATGCGCTCCTCTGCAGCTCTCCGCCCGGCCGTCGAATTTTTTTTGGGTCGCGCTAACTGCCACACGTGTGGCAGGAAAGGAGACGCACCACACGTCTTTAATCTAAACAGATTGCCACGTCATCGCATGCATGCATGCAGGAATTTTTTTCGATTTTCAGTTTTTAAAATATTTTATCTCTTAAACGAAAAATCTGATTGAAAATTCGTTTTCATCATTAAATCCCTCGCGATGAGATCTTCGAAACTAGATCCCATGTTGATATGTTTTGATGAAAAAAAAAATTGGATTAAAAGTTGCCATGTCTATTGCATATGAATTGCCATGATGTTTACACTGAAGTTGCCATGATATGTTTCAGCTATTTTCTTCTACATTTAAAAGTAAATTTTGACATTTATAAAACGGGGAATTAAGAAACTAGACTTGCCATAAACCATAAACTAAAATTGCCATGATACATGCACGTAAAATTGCCATGGTTCATACAAAAAATAATTTTCATGGTCAAAGTACTGGAGTTGCCATCATCAAAATACTAAAATTGCCATGATCTACAAACTAAAATTGCCACATGACAACTTTAGTTTAAGCCGTATGGCAACTGCAGTGTAAACATCTTGGCAACTTCTGGCAAAAAAAATCGTCGAAACATATCAACATGGGGTCTAGTTTTGAAGATCTCGTCGAGGCGGATTTAATGATGAAAACGGATTTTTAGTTTGCTTTTTTATGTAGGAGATACAACATTTTTAAGCCGAAAACCAAAAAAAATTCTGCTGATGTCATCTATTCATACGTGGCAAAATGAGTGGTGATGGAGGCGTGTGGGCGATGTGCAAACGCCCACACGTGCGGGCGTTAACATTTCCGTTTTTTTTTGCAATCAAACCTGGGAGCTTTATTCAACTGAGGCACTCCTAGCATCATCAGCTAGTAGGCTAGTGAGCAGGAAGGAAGGTCTAATATCAGTCCAACTCTCGGTTGCCATCAGTGTGCATGCATGTTTAGTGCAAAGATGGGCCGGTAGATTGGCTGACCTGTTTACATGTTGAATACAAAAAGAAGTAAAGTTGGCAGCTAGCTCACCAATTTCTACAACTAAAGATGCCACAACAGAACGACTATTATGGCAAGATTTCCAGAGGTTCACTACCTCCAGGCAGTCTGTCTCCATAATCACATGTGAGAGCCCGCGCAGTCTCGCAAAGATAACTCCACCCCTCAGTGCCATGGTCTCACCAATAAACGGATCCGTAACCCCATGATGGGGTTTGCTCCAAGCTCCTAGCAAACGAGTGTCAGAACGAGCAACTCCTCCTGCACCACACTGCACCAAGACCGAACTCATCGCTGCATCTGTATTAATTTTGACCACCCCCGAATCCGGAGGCACCCAACCATACCCCGGTAAAATCGCAGCAGCAGAATTCGGTATTTCCAAGACGGACAAATCTTCCTTGATCCTCCGAACAGTCGTCACCGGGTCCAGTTTCTCACCGTCGTGCGTAATTCTATTTCGAGAATGCCAAATCGCCCACATAACGGAGATCATCTGCGCCCTCTGAGTATCTGTGAACTGTGGGTCTTCAAGAATGTCCCGAGCCCACGTTTCCGGATGTAGTCGTGGTCGCCTAACACCCAGCCAGTCATAAGCTTCTTCCCAAAACATCTTCGCATGAGTGCAATGCACTAAAGCGTGCATCAAGTCCTCATCCATTGCAAAACACACTTTGCATCTACCAAGTGGTTGTATATGTCTATGCCGAAGAGTGCATTCATCTGGCAGAATCTTCCTCAGAACTCGCCACCAGAATACGCGCACTTTAGGCAACACCTTAAGCCTCCATAATCGCTTCCACATCTGTCCTTCAGTCTGTGAAGTACTTGTAGCCGCCCCTTCCTCTAGAGCTGCACCCTCTTTGCGAGTCACGAGAGCACGGTACGCAGATTTGACAGAGTAGTTGCCATTAACTTCATGAGCCCAAGCAAGAAAATCCTCCCCTCCGCCACGACGAAGTGGAATATATAGTATCGCTTCCGCTTCCGGGGGAGTGAACACATCCCGAATCAACTCCCTCTTCCATGTCCGGTTCTCTTCATCTATAAATTCACTTACCCAGGAGAACGTACACTAGTAAAAAAGGGGCCAATGGTCCAGGCCGGTCCAGCCCATTAGTCCCGGTTCAATCCAGAACCGGGATCAATGGGGGCATTGGACCCGGTTCGTGAGCCCCGGGGGCCGGCCGGGCCACGTGGGCCATTGGTCCCGATTCGTCTGGACCTATTGGTCCCGGTTGGTGGGACGAACCGGGACCAATGTGCCTCGCTCCTGGCCCACCACCATTGGTCCCGGTTGGTGCCTGAACCGGGACCAAAGGACGACCATTAGTCCCGATTCGTGGCACCAACCGGGACTAAAGGGTTGGTCCTCGTTGCGGCCAAAGTTTAGTCCCACCTCGCCAACCGAAGGGGAATCAGACCGGTTTATAAGCCCCTCCCTCTCTGCCTTATTGAGCTCCTCTGAAAATGAAAATAGATGCCCTTATATAGGGAATTTAGGCTAAATTCATACGAATTTCTCTTGAAATTTGTTATGAATTTAATTTGAATTTCCTCTATAAGCGCATCTATGCTCATTTCTGAGTAGCTTTTTATATAGTTTTTTTTCTTTTCTGCTATATTTATTTTTTTCTTTTTATTTCTGAGTTGTAATAAGTCATTAAAAATAAGCATCTATGCTCATTTTTTTAGTAAAGTTAATCATAACTATTTTTTCTTCTATTTATTTTTGAATTGTAACAAGTCATTAAAAATAAGCATTTATGCTCATATTTTAGTAAAGTTAATCACAACTATTTTTTCTTCTTTTTATTTCTGAGTTGTAATAAGTCATTAAAAATAAGCATCTATGCTCCTTTTTTAGTACAATTAATCACAACTATTTTGTGCTTCAATTCATTTCTGAGTAGTTTTC
>NC_057813.1:685792134-685793237 GCF_018294505.1 Triticum aestivum | reverse complement strand
GCATCTATGCTTCTTTTTTAGTACAGTTAATCACAACTATTTTTTGCTTCAATTCATTTCTGAGTATCTTTTTATATAGTTTTTTTTTCTTTTCAGCTATATTTATTTTTTTCTTTTTATTTCTGAGTTGTAATAAGTCATTAAAAATAAGCATCTATGCTCCTTTTTTAGTATAGTTAATCACAACTATTTTTTGCTTCAATTCATTTCTGAGTAGTTTTCTATACAGTTTTTTTTCTTTTCAGCTATATTTATTTTTTTCTTTTTATTTCTCAGTTGTAATAAGTCATTAAAAATTAAAAAGAGGCGCAATGCTTGTTAATTTGCTTCAATCCTTTCGGAATAGTGTCAACTGCACTGCACATAGCTAAGTGCAGTCTACCGTATTCCTCAAGGCTTGAAGCTAACCAACGTGCAGGAGCATTGGGCCTCTTCGTCATCGTCTCTGCACTCAGGGCTTATAAACAGCTGCGAGTGCCTCTCGCTTGGCGAGGTGGGACTAAAAAAACAACTGCAGGAAGAATAAAAAAATAAAAAAAATAAAAAAAGTGCCACCTAAAGGGCTACCACAGCCTGAATACGACTAGAAACCCAACAATGGGCCAGGATTCAGGCCCGCAATAGGCCCAATAGGCCCACAGGCACATATAGTGTGTTTAGGCCCGTAAGCCTGCATTTGAGAGGAGCTCGAGAGGGCAGCGGGACTGGGGCTTATAAACCACTCTCGAGCTCCCTCAGCTAGCGAGGTGGGACTAAACTTTCGTGCCGCGACACAGGCAGCACATGGCTTTTAGTCCCGATTCGTGACACCAACCGGGACCAATGCCCCCCCTTTAGTCCCGGTTGGTGCCACCAACAGGGACCAAAGGCCTTCGTTTCCCGCCCTTTGGGCTGCTGAAAAGAGGCCTTTGGTCCCGGTTGGTGACACCAACTGGGACTAAAGGGGGCATTAGTTCCGGTTGGAGCCACCAACCGGGACCGATGCTCTTGCTATATATACAAGACTTAGCAGTTTTTGATCTCTCCTGCTCCACTCCAATCGCCGCGCGTCTCCCTGCCGTCGCCACCCCGCCCCACCACGCCGCCCCGCCCAGCCCCGCCCC
>NC_057813.1:685780324-685791638 GCF_018294505.1 Triticum aestivum | reverse complement strand
GTTAGATTAATTAGTTTTTTTGTTAGATTAGATGTGTAGTAATTTTGATATGTAGTTCATAGATTTTTTTTGTTAGATTAGATTTTTTTACTAGCTAGTTTATATATAGTTGAACTAGCTAGTTGATTTAATAAACTAATTTATTTTACTATATATAGAAGTAGTTTGTCTTTAGTAAGTACTACTTATTTATTTATAGTAAGTGCTTAGTAGTTGAACTAGATAGTTGATTTAATTAATAAAACTACTTTTATTTAACTATATATAGAAGTAGTTGCCACATCGACGTCGGCGATGCCTATCCCGCATCCTCGTCGTCGTCGGCTCGGCGGTGGAGGCCTGCTTGATCAGGGCCATGTTCGGGACTGGGCTCCGCCGGGCTGGTATTGGGAGGTGCTACCTTCCGGGGGACGTAGGTTGGTGAGGAGGCAACCCGTTGTTGACCCGATCCTTGTTTGGTGGCGGTCGCGTGGGCCAGTGACGGTGGTGAGGCATCCGGACACCGCAGAGGTGGTACGTCACCGTGTCAGCGAGGAGGACGAGCACGTCCGTCGCTACATGGTTGCATTGGAGGGCAGATTCGACAATACCTGGCAGGTTCTTCAGGGATCTCACTGGAGCTAAGATTCTGTGATGGTTCCTTATCTTTGGGTGTCCACCGCTCGCGTCGATACCCGTCGGGTGCTACGGTTCTAGTTGTATTAGTGATAATATTCGACGATGTACGGACACCAAGAGATGATGTACTTTTGCTTATAATTATTGAATGCATGCTAATTTGAATACTATACTTTATTTTATGATTTGGTTTTGCTTATTTTATGATTTGGTTTTGCTTATTGAATGCTCATATTGGATAAGTTCTCCTTCATTCCTGTGTGCTAGACAATTTGATATAATAATGCATTCGGGAATGAAAGGAGGAGCTACGTACATCGACCATCGATAGTCAACCCGTGATTAATAATAATGATCTAGTTTAATATTTGAATTATGAACGTAGGCCGGAAATGTCGTACTCATCGGACGACGAAAACCGCCCCGGGGAGTGCGACTGGTGCCACGACGACCGAGGTATCTGCGACAGGTTCATTGTGCTGGACGAAGATCGTCGCTTCAGCATTAAGCTCGAGGAGACCTTCGATGTTCATACGGTACGCAACCGACGATAATAGTTTTTTTTCGTAATTACTCATGACTTCATCTATTTTAATCATGACAATATTTTTCATCTTTTCCAATTCGACTAGCTTATCCCATGCTTTACAAGACGTTATGTCTTGGAGAGGATGAGTTTTGAAGACCATGAAAGTTTCGAAACCAAAAAAATTATCCTAAGTACCCATCATGGTGTGAATTTTCAAGTAAAGCTGTACAATGCTCAGAGTGTAACCCATTTTGGTTGCAAAACTTGGGAAGCACTTTGCAAGATGTATGGTTTTGATGAGGGTATGCTTGTTACCATGGATGTTGGTGATCCTACAATCGAGCCAGAGAGACCTACGATTTTTGTCCTTGTAGATACACCTCCAATTCTTCCCCCATGTGAGCTTAACATAGTTATTAAGTAATTTATATTGTTTATTTTAAAATAGTTGACAACTTATTCTCCATTGACAGCTTATTTTCATTCTTCAAAGAATGTGCGGAAGATGGTAAACAAAACCTACTACATCGAAGGTTCTGAACTAACTTATCAGGAGAAAAATCAACTGGTCGCATTTTGTACTGATCTTGAGAATTACAATGTCTACAATCGAACTCCTCAACAATATGGTCAATACGTGCCACTAGTGCACGTGCGGTAACTACCATGGAGATACCCTGGTAAGATTTTTGTACTATTACAACATCCGTGCATCTTTTTGCACACTTCTAAAACTAGTACATCATATCATTGCTAACTATGAAGTTATTACTATGTTTTTCAACAGATAATCCTGAATGATTGTGTGCCTCATCTGATGTATACACACAGTAGCCTTCATGTTTTGAACATACAACCAGGTCGTCCTACGAATCTCAACTGTCCATACCGGGTTTTTAAAATAAGTGGAGACATGAGAATCAAAGAATGGAAAAAATGTATGGACAGTCGTAAGGAGCTTCTTGAAAGCAACATTCAGCGAAGGGCAAAAATTGGAGACAGGATGATCGCCATTCTTCATAATGGAGAGTCAGGGTCTATATTGTTTTATGCTATTTTACCTTAAGGGTGTTTAGGTCCTACCTGATACTGATGATCATGTGTTAAGAACAATTATGTAGGGTTGGGTTCGATGACTATGAGGATGATGATCGTATGACTTATTATTAATAACGAGTAGAAGTTGTATGATGATGCATGATTAGTACGACGAGTACTTGTTATTATATATGCTAATGTATGCGAGCATGCATGAGTTATTATATCAGCGGGTAAAATGAACATATATAGCAGCAGCGTTGGTAAACCATGGACGAAGATATAAGAGAGGACACTTCTCTCTATTAGCTAGCTAATATAACAACCTAAAAATAACCCCCAAAACCCCTAAAGCAACCAATTTCCAAAAAAAACATGGACTTTTGGTCCCGGTTGGTGCCACCAACCGGGACCAAAGGCCCCCTGACTGGGCTCGGCGCACAGAGCCACGTGGAGGCACATTAGTCCCGGTTCTAGTTTGAACCAGGACTAATGGGTGGAGGTATTAGTAACGGCCCATTAGTCCCGGTTCATGAACCGGGACTAAAGGCTCTCACGAACCGGGACTATTAGGTGTTTTTCTACTAGTGGTAGTGCCCCCTGGTATAACGGTCGGTTGAAGAGTTGACAGTCCCGGGATCCATTTGTCTGCCCATATGGAGATGGTAGAGCCCGTCCCCACACGCTTCACAAGTCCTTCCTGGAGAGCTTCACGACCAGCAATAATGGCCCGCCATACAGCCTATGACGAACGTGGTACCACTGCATCCATGAACTCTCCATCAGGAAAATAGCGACCCTTCATAACATGGCTGCACAGGGATCCCGGATTTGTAATGAACCTCCACCCATGCTTCCCTAGCAGTGCCAAGTTAAACAATGGTAGGTCTCGGAAGCCCATGCCACCGTTAACCTTTGGGGATGCGAGACTGTCCCATGATATCCAGTGCAAAGATCGTCTGTCAAGGAAACCACTCCACCAGAATTTTGCCATGCAAGACGTCAACTTCTTGCAAACCTTCTTTGTCAACAGGAAGCAGCTCATGCTGAAAGTAGGGATGGCCTGGATAACTGATTTTATAAGGATCTCTCTGCCTGCACACGCTAGCAGCCGTTCCGCCCATCCGTTCATTTTGTTACGCGAGCTCTCCCCGATATGATCAAATGTACCACTAGTGATCCTCCCAACCGCGGTCGGGAGACCCAGGTATCTGTCACTGAAAGCTTCCACCAAAACGCCCAGAATTTGTTTGAGAGCTTCTCTTCTACTAGCAGGCGTATTAGGTGAGAAAAACACCGCACTCTTCTCGCGATTGACTGACTGCCCCGAGCAAACAGCATAGATGAATAAGATTCTATTCAAACTATCCGCACTCTCTGATGTTGCGCTTATAAAGACCAAGCAGTCGTCGGCGAACAAGAGATGATCGACCCATGGAGCTCTGTACGACACGCGTATACCTCTGTCAATGTGGCCTCCTCCATAAAACTTTAGTAAGGATGTCAACCCTTCCGCACAAAGCAGGAACAAGAAGGGTGAAACTGGGTCTCCCTGCCGAAAACCTCTTGAGGGAGTGAAAAAAGGCATCAACTCGCCATTAACACGAACGGTATATCTCACCGACGAGACACATTTCATAATCAATCGCACAAAGGTTGCACTGAAGCCAAGTTTCAACATGATAGCTTCTAGATAATGCCACTCAACTCCATCGTAAGCCTTCATCATGTCCAACTTAACTGTACACGAGTAATTTTTCCCTTTCTTTCTTCTCCTCATCGCATGCACGCTTTCGAAAGCCACAAGTACATTATCCGTGATGAGGCGACCGGGAACAAAAGCACTCTGTTCCTCTCCCACAACTATATCCATCAAAGGCTTGAGACGATTGGTGATCATCTTCGAAGCAATTTTATAGGGAACCGGACACAAGGATATAGGGTGGTATTGTGAAATAGACTGGGGATTACGTACCTTGGGTATAAGAGTAATCGCCGTATTGTTAAACCCGGCCGTCGAATTAGCGCCAGATGTGCAGCGCGGCATCAGATAAAGTGGACGTATTTCGGTATTTGTGTAGGTACGCATTTTTACTTTTCAAGAACAACTATTTTTCCCGCTCAAAAAAACACACGCTACTATGCTTTTCGAACAGATTTTTTTTAAAAGAAATCACTTGTACTCCCTCCCTTTCTAACGGAATCTTAAGAAAGACTTATATTTAGGAACGGAAGGAGTTCATAATAATACATCCAACTTTGAATTTCAAACAAGTGATTCGAGTCGGAGGTTCATACTTGTAGCGGATTCGAAGACAAATTACGCACAACGAAGCGGTTCCGTCAGCATGGAGATGACCACTGTCGGTCCTGTAAATTGCAGGCAATCATCAGAATTCATCATCCCGTTCACCAAGTATACATGCAGCCAAGTGGTAAGCCATCCTCGAGATTCACTAAACCAAATGTTGATGTAGCATTTTCAGACCAAGGAGTTGGAGCTACGACGACGGACATAGCCAGGGATGATAGAGGTGATTTTCTGGCGGCTCGGTGTAAATTCATTCCATTTGCAGTAGACGTGATCACCACAAAAACGATGGCTATGACAGATGGTCTTTCTCTTGCTAAATTTCTTGGATTCAATCAAGTAGAGGCGAATCAGATTCCCTGCAGGTTATTAACTTTTGAAGAAAAATCACTAGTAGATAATAATACCACGATAACAATGTTATTGAGAGAGAATAGAAGAAGAAAAATATTGATAAAATAAATATGTGCTATCATGTTGGAAATGATGCAACCATCTTTTTTCTATAAGAAAGGAGCACGGCTTTTAGTTTCATTGCTGAAACTGATAGCACAGAGTCACAAGTCATATCTGGAACCAAAGTATACCCTGCGACTTCTACGCCAGGTTTTGAACCCGACACCCAGCTCAAGACCCAAACTCCGAAACACTAATGGTAGTGTTCTTGTAATACCCCTTTATAATCAATGGATTGGCAGCTTTTCTACTGAAAATCAAAAAAAAAAATTGAAGGCACTAGAGAGAAACTATGATCACACGAACCTCACGCGGGAGGAAACGAAACCGAGCAAAGAAAACATGTATAGCTAGATGAGCAAAACAGATTCATCAAGAACACACAGAACCAAACTCTGAAAGAACTTAACTTTCAGATGTCACGGGAAACGACATTCCCGCCTTTTACTTTCACTTTTCTTCTGCCCCAGAGGTCCTCACCCCATCTTTGGGTAGAACACCTCAGTTGCCACCCTTTGAAGTCTTGCTCCATTGTGACATAATCTTTGAATGCTTGGTTTCTGCAAATTGTCCTAGAATGAAATGTAATGAGCTATAACAACAATAACACTAGTGGGATTCGAAGGATATTTATATCTAAAACATGTATCCTTATGAGTTGTCCAAATTGTCCAAATTCACAATTGAAATACAAACAGAAATCAAATTTCTAGCTCTAGCATCAAAAGTGTTGACGGATATTTACCTGAGCCAAAATAATTGCTACATCTTTTGCGATGTTATTGATGACGTTACCAGCGCTAAGAGTACGAAATTGTCTCTCGTAATGAAATAATGTACATGATGCAAATAATTGACTCAAAAAAAGTCCAATGAGCCTTCGCGTTGCTAATTTTGAATCAGCGTTTGTTAAACCTCAGTTGATTGGGGCTTTGTTATGTCTCAGTAGATGCTGTATTCGTTAGATCTTGCGTGGAGATTCATGCAAAATTTTCTTTTTGGTTTTACTATGTCTTTTCTTTCATATATGTTGTGTCACTTGACTGAGACGTAGACACAGTCATTTTGAATAGGGAGAAGTATATTTTTTATCCCTAAACTCTTTCGAAAGTATAGAAATAGTCCCCGAATTCAAAAACCGGCAAAACTTAGTCCCTCAACTTTTCAAACCGGATTAGTTTAGTCCCTCATACCACTTCGAGTGGTTTCCATCTGACGTGGACACGGTTTTGACCAAAAACTTGACACATCACCTAGGTTTGACCGCCATGTCACAGTCCATTTTTTTTCAAAACACAGTGGATGTCACCAAGGGTCCCCAGTACTCCTAGGCGCGGCGGGTTCGGATGAGAAGCCGGACAGCGTCGTCCATGACGGTCATGCGGCAGAGATGAAGCGCTCGAGCGGCCAGAGGAGCTCGGCGACCTAGGGCGTGGCGTTCGCAGACGAGTGACTTGGCCTCCCTGTTGCACGGGCCGTCGAGCTGCAGCCTGCGCCCGGTGCGACGCAGCTGACCTTCTGGACATGAAGCCTGAGCAGGAGGAGGAGCTCGAGGCGGCGAGCTCGGACAAGCCCTCCGCGGGCACCTCCACTGACGGCGTTGGCCATGCATCCGATCGTATGCAGCGACGTGTAAGGTGCAGTCCAGGGAGCAACACATCTAGAGCGTGTGTATTCAGGGCGAGATCGGATCAGCATGTTTGTTGTGTTTTGCTTGCATCTCCGGCATGCCCAATCAATACGTACGTTCACGTATACCTGTGTGTTTTGCCGGCGGCTAGAATCAATCCAGCAGCTAGTCTTCACTTCGGTGTTCTGTTGGGGGACTAAACTTATCCGGTTTTGAAATTTGAGGAACTAAATTTATCCGGTTTTGAAAATTGAGGGACTAAGTTTTGCTGGTTTTGAAGTCGAGGGACCATTGCTATACTTTCGAAAGAGTTGAAGGATGAAAAATATACTTATCCCTTTTGAATATTCTTCAGAGAAGTTAGTTTATCCATCTTCCTCGGCATCCCCTGAGTGTGTACGGCCCAAAAAGTGAAATTGTAAATGTATTTTGACCATAAGTGCTTCCAACATCAAAAGACTGATAAAGCATTAAGAAATACAAAAATATATAACAATCTAGCCGCTCAAAATGCATGGGTCACACCCACAGCGACTAACCAATGTATCAAGCAGCACATGCATGGGAATTCAATCGTCTTGTAGCCTTGTAGGCATCAGTAACCGTGTGACGCATCGAGATTTTGATCTCAAACCCTGGTTGGTTAGTCATGGACTCATGGTCAGAACTCAAGAAATGATGCGACGCACATCAGACCCTCCTCTGTCTGATAATTAACTTGCCTGCTAATTGAACCTGACAAGACGGCTGCAACGGTCGGGCTGTCAGCCGTTTAGAATTATTGATCACTGACAGGCACGCAGACTCACTTCCATTAGTACTCGCTCCACCCCGAAATATCATGAGGACGCTCTATAACAAATCTGAAGGCTGCGGATATAACGCACCTGTTAGTGTTTGCTCTAGCTTAGTCATCTTCAGAACTGAGACGGGATGCGACCCACACCACACTAACCCTCATCTGTCTGCTAAATATATACTCCTACCTGATAGCGGCCGGGCTGGACCAAGGACCGCTGGACACGTTCCGGTGCAGCCAGCTACAGTATTGATATACCATAAGATGGATACCTACATGCAGTTCAGTTCGGTTATTACACGACAGCCACGCAGACTGGCTTCCATTAGTACAGTACTCCACCTCGACAAACCACTCGGTCACAGACAGCGAATGATCATCCTACTCTTAGTAGTAATCAGCACTCCTCCAAAACCCTAATCGAGCAATGGTAATGAATTTCTGTACCTGTGGCACGAAGACATTGGTCGCGCTAGCTCCCTCGCCCATACGCTCCGGCCGGCCGACCGGTCGCAGTCAGTTCCCACACCAGTGAATCGGCCGGCCGGCCGCGTGCGTGCAGCAGCCAGCAAAGTAGTATAGTGGCATCGTTAACCCCTGTACGTCGCCGTCAGCATTTATACGTACTACGCGTATCGTACCACCGCAAGGTAGATTTTGTGGCCTGTGTATACCTACGTACAAATCCACTGCAGATGAGTCACGCTCATGCATGCATACACACACATGAGCATGCATGTGAGAGTGAGAGCGAGACCCGCCGTGGAATCGGGTATGGCCGACCGGACGAATGAACGCCGGAAGCACACGCACGTGGGGCCTGCACCACGTATAGATTCCGGCTTGTTCTTTCCTCGGTCGACCCATCGTTCGTTTGCCCGTGCAGCTAGCTAGATCAAGCTAAGCACGAAAAATCTCTCACCGATCAATGATTGGTGATCACTGATCAGTATAGTCAGCGATGCATTAAAACAGATGTCATGGTATGAGAAAGCTAGCATACGGTAGGATCGACCGGCGACGTTGAGGTCGTCATAAGTAATCAAGTATCATCAGCATCAGCTAGCATGGCAGGGTCGGCGACGTTCAGATGCCAAGCACCAGCTGCTAGCATGGTAGGATCAGCGACGTGTTAGCGTGAAGATCACCCATCGTCCAGTACGTCGGCCGGCCATTGATGAGGCCGGTGGCGCGTGGCCGGCCGCCGGCCGTGCAGGCAAGACGCAACGTGCAAGTGGGTTGACCGGGGAGTGCATCTGTGCATGCAAGCGTGGCGGCGCCGGCTGGCAAGTGGCAAGGCTAGGCAGGTCAAGTCTAATAATCTAAAGGAGTTTCAGTTGGGAGATTGGCGGGTGGGGCGCGGGTGATCATTCACTGACGGGCGACGACTCGGCTGGTAGACGGAATTGAATTCGCACGCGGGATTCCCCCTGCGCGGCGTGCTCTGCTGCCGGTCGACGGCGACCTGCATGCTGCATGCCTCCTCTCGACCGTCGTCTCTCCTCGAGACGTATCAATGGCAATTCGCAGGAAACTTCCTCTGCTTTTTTGCATGGTCAGTGATTGCGAGACATGTAATGCACATACGTACGCTAATTAATGGCGAAAAGAAAGACGCTGGTTTGGTTTGTTCACTCTTGGCCTCGTGGGGGTCGTCACGTTCCTGTAGCTAGCGTGTAACTGCACCGAATCCAATGAACGTAAAAGAGAAAAGACGGGAGGTTAAAGCAGAAATGTCAAACCCCCAACTGCACCAGGGGCATGTCTGTGAAATGCCAAGACATTGGATGCGTTTGGTTGCTCGCATTAGGTCCAGCAAGACCCGCCTGGGAAGAAAACGAGGTGTTTGATTGCCTGGACTGCATCAGAATCTTGGCCCGCATGAACCTTAAAGCTGTCCTCAACCAGACCCGCTAAGAATGCCCGAATCGGCAGTTTCCAGCGAGACAGGCTCGAGCGATGCAGCTGAGGAGAATGCGGCGCTGACCTCCTGCGAGCAGGGACATGGCAGGAGCTCGCGCGCATCTCCGGAAGAGCGCCGGGACGATTTCACTTCACCACCCACCATTTCGGTCGCCCTATATAGCAGGGTTCCGTGGCGGCAAAACTTCCGCCACCATTTTCCCCCTCTCGAGCTTTCCCTCCGGCCCGGTTCCAAATCGACGACGAGGTAAGCGACCCAACTGCTCCGGCGACAGGTTGATGTCAGCGGCGAATCAACTGCACCTCTTCACCGACGTCCACCGACGTGTTCGGCGCCTCCTCGCGGCTTCTCCCGTGGTGTCAATGAGTTCAATCACCCCTTCCTCTCTAGTAGTTCTGGCTAGATCTATGAGCATGTGGTAGGGCTAATGTCGGTGTCAAAACCGGCAGATCTCGGGTAGGGGGCCCCAAGCTGTGCGTCTAAGGATCAATGGTAACAGGAAGCCAGGGGACACAACGTTTACCCAGGTTCGGGCCCTCTTAAGGGAGGTAAAACCCTACTTCTGCTTGATTATATTCGACGAGTATGAAGATTACAAGAGTTAATCTACCTCGACATCGTAATGGCTAAACCTTGACGTCTAGCCTTTGAGTGTTCTAAGGATGGTGAACAAGGTTACCCCTACGGACTAACCCCTCCAGTTTATATACACACCAGAGGGGGCCTAGGGTTTGTACAATGTCGGTTTATTAGGGAAGGAAACTTCTGTACTCTATTCTTGCCGTCCATGCACTGAGAAGTCCTATCCGGACACGATAGATAATCTTCAGCTTGATCCTGTACGGCCCATGCAACTCAGCCCATACTCCTACGGCGGACACCTGAGGACCCCCGAATCCAGGACTCCCTCAGTAGCCCCCGAACTTGCCTTCAATGACGATGTAGTATGAGGATGCAAGTCTTCGGCTTTGCAAGGCGGGTTACCATTGTGTTCCGGATTGATGATAGTCTGACATTGGTTTCCGCGTTCAGTCTTTATGATTCTTCCTTGTTGTCGCCTCGATTTCCACGCGTCTGAGTGAATGCGAACAATCCGTTATCCCTGTATTTTAATATTTCTGACAAGCACAGGCCGCGCCTATAAAATGAGGCGAGATCCTCAAAACGTCATCTCGCATCATCCCAAGAGAAACAGAGCAAGCCATGAAAAAATTCAGACTATGGCGAGTGCCCCTGGCTCCTCCTCGCGCCCTCATGTCCCTCAAGGGGGGGACTGACAGAATTGCTCCGTATCCCACCTCCAGCTTAGTCGGCTCCAAACGCAAGGATATATATCTCCCTCCCTCGGATCTAGTCTCCGTACGGGCAGGGTTAAATTCCATAGGTGTTGATGCATTGGCGGAGAATTTCCCCAATCCCAGCCAAGGGGAGAGGGTGTGCTTCATCTCATTCCTCTTGAGGGGCGTGGGATTCCCAATCCACCCCTTCCTTAGGGGCCTCCTAGAACACTACGGGATCCAACTGCACAACCTCACACCAGGTTCTATTTTGCATATCTTCGGTTTCGTCGCCCTCTGCGCTGACCTCCTGCGAGCAGGAAGATCCCTGGAGCTCGTGCGCGTCTACGGAAGAGCGGAGGGACGATCACGCCACCATTTCCTCCTCTCGAGCTTTCCCTCCAGCCCGGTTCCACATTGACGACGAGGTAAGCGACGCAACTGCTCCGGCGATCGGGTGATGTCGGCGGCGAATCGACTGCTCCACTTCATCAACGTGTTCGGCGCCTCCTCCGTGGCTTCTCCCATGGTGTCTGTGAGTTCAATCACCCCCTCCTCTCTAGTAGTTCTGGCTAGACCTGTAAGCATGTGGTAGGTCTAGATCTTCCGATCTATGTGACCGTGATATTCTAGTAGCTAGTTGTGTTAGATTTGAAGTACTAGTAGAAAACGGGGTTTTGCTCCAGGCCGGGTAAGCCCATTAATCATGGGGGCATAGGTCCCGGTTGGTGA
>NC_057813.1:685751603-685779953 GCF_018294505.1 Triticum aestivum | reverse complement strand
TGTGGGGCATTGGTCCCGGTTCGTCTGGCCCCTCTGGTCCCGGTTCCAGACATGAACCAGGATCAATGGGCCTCGCTCCTGGCCCACAACCTTTAGTCCCGATTCGTGGCTGGAACTGGGACCAATGAGATGCCTATATATACCCCCATGCCCGCGAGCAGAGCAATGGAGTGCTATGTTTTTTGGCCGGCCATGGGAGAGCTTTGTGATGCTCTAGCTCACCTCCTATGCACATGAGGTGTTCGATGAAATGCCCGAGCCACACTTAAGCTTTCTCCTCTCGAAACTCCTTGTACAAAGTCCATTTTCCTCTAGATTTGTCTAGGTTTGGCGGTCCATCATGTCCCGTCCCCGTCCTCACCGCCGTCGATCCCCCGCGCCGATCTCGTTGCCGGCACCACCCTGGTGAGCCTCTTGATCTTATCTTCTTTCTAAAGCAAAAGTTCTTACTTGTATGATTTAGATAGATACTTGTGTAATTTTGTTACATTTATTACTGTTTGTTATTATATAGTGCAATGGTTTTGGTATCCTCCTCCGTTGGCTCTCGTCCTATCTATGATTCAGATATGGTATATATTATATTTTATAACTATTTGGTTCATTTAGTGTTTATGACAATTATGCCGATCAACGTGACATAGATTTTTTTATCTAGGAGGTATGTGAACCGGAAATTCCAACCGACCCTATTGTCGAGAGGTTAAATTTAGTTAAAGAAGAAAGCAATTACTTGAAGGAAAAATGAAAAAAAGATGAGGAGAAGATGATATTGGAGTTGCACGTTGCGGATGTCGTCGATGATCACAAGATCAAGATGGATGCAATGCGCTTGAAGATTAGAAAGATTAGAAAATATGCAATTCATACTAAGGCTTGGTATCATTATGCCGTTGGATCAATTGTTACCTTAGTTGCGATTATGATTGCATTTGTTGTTGCATTGAAATGTTTTACAAATTTCAATGTATGGTTTAATTAGATGCTCTGGAGAGCTATATGTTTTTCAATGATAACTATGTGTGTACTTTGGTTTTAATGTGATGATGAACTTCTATTAATTTGGTCACTTATCTATTCATGATGTACGCATATGAAACGACAATGGATGTACTGTAACAGACGCACCTCTGAGTATATTAAGGGCGTGCATAATTTTCTTGCAGTGGCTAAGGCAAACAAGCAGAATGGTTTTATGTGTTGTCCATGACCTATATGTGGGAATGCGAAGTCTTACTCTAACTTGAAAACCCTTCACACCCACCTGCTTTATAAGGGTTTCATGCCACACTACAATGTTTGGACCAAGCACGAAGAAGGAAGGGTTATGATGGAAGACAATGATGAAGAAGAGGATGATGACAACTATGTGCCCCCTGAATACGGTGATGCTGCAACGGGGGAAGCTCAAGATCAAGAGGAACCAGACGATGTGGCCGATGATAATTTTCGCCGGGTCATTGTCGATGTAAAGAGAAAGTGCGAAAGTGTAAAGGAGAGGCTGAAGTTCGATCACATGTTAGAGGATCACAAAAAAAGGATTGTACCCCAATTGCAAAGATGGCAACACAAAGCTCGGTACCACACTGGAATTGTTGCAGTGGAAGGCAGAGAATGGTGTACCTGACAAAGGATTTGAGAAGCTACTGAAAATATTGAAGAAGAAGCTTCCAAAGGATAACGATATTACCCAATAATACGTACATA
The DNA here is from genome assembly GCF_018294505.1 of Triticum aestivum. NCBI lineage: Eukaryota > Viridiplantae > Streptophyta > Magnoliopsida > Poales > Poaceae > Triticum > Triticum aestivum. The sequence continues at coordinate 685,778,246 of NC_057813.1, read as the reverse complement.
GCAAAGAAGGTTGTATGCCCTCTAGGATTGGAGGTGCAGAAGATACATGCATGCCCTAATGATTGCATCCTCTACCGCGGTGCATACGAGGATTTGAACGCATGTCTGGTATGCGGTGCATTGTGGTATAAGACCAGACAAGATGGCCCTAATGATGTTGACGGCGAGCGTCCCAGGGAGAGGGTTCCTGCCAAGGTGATGTGGTATGCTCCTATAATACCACGGTTGAAATGCCTGTTCAGAAACAAAGAGCATGCCAAGTTGATGCGATGGCACAGAGAGGACCGTAAGAAAGACGGGAAGTTGAGAGAACCTGCTGACAGGTCGCAGTGGAGAAAAATCGAGAGAAAGTACTGGGAGGACTTTGCCGGTGACGCAAGGAACGTATGGTTTGGTTTAAGCGCGGATGGCATTAATCCTTTTGGGGAGCAGAGCAGCAATCACAACACCTGGTCTGTGACTTATGTATCTATAACCTTCCTCCTTGGTTATGCATGAAGCCAAAGTTCATTATGATGCCAGTTCTCATCCAAGGCCCTAAGCAACCCGGCAACGACATTGATGTGTACCTAAGGCCATTAGTTGAAGAACTTTTACAGCTATGGAATGGAAACGATGTACGTGTGTAGGATGAGCACGATAAGCAGGAATTTGACCTACATGCATTGTTGTTTGTAACCATCAATAATTGACCTGCTCTCAGTAACCTTCTAGTACAGACAAACAAGGGATACCACACATGCATGCACTGTTTAGATGACACCGAAAGTATATACCTGGACAAATGCAGGAAGAATGTGTACCTGGGGCTTCATCGATTTCTTCCGACTAACCATCAATGTCGAAAGAAAGGAAAGAATTTCAAAGGCGAGGTAGATCACCAGAAGAAGCCCGCCGTCCTTACCGGTGATCACAAACTTGCTATATATGGTAGAAGATTTACAAGTAATCTTTGGAAAGGGTCCCGACGGACTATCTGTTCCGAATGATGCTAAGGGACGCGCACCCATGTGGAAGAAGAAATCTATATTTTGGGACCTACCCTACTGGAAATACCTAGAGGTACACTCTTCAATCGATGTGATTCACGTGACGAAGAATCTTTGCGTGAACCTGCTAGGCTTCTTGGGCGTGTATGGGAAGAGAAAAGATACACCGGAGGCACGGGAGGACCAGCAACGTGTGCACGAAAAAGATCGCATCCCTCCAAAGTAGTATGAAGGTCCTGCCAGCTACACTCTTATTAAGGAAGAGAAGGAAATCTTCTTTGAATGCCTGCTCAGTATGAAGGTCCCATATGTCTTCTTGTTGAATATAATGGGAATAATAAATATGCCAGAGAAAAAGTTCCAGAACCTAAAGTCTCATGACTGCCATGTGATTATGATGCAACTACTTCCGGTTGCATTGAGGGGACTTCTACCGGAAAACGTTCGATTAGCCATTGTGAAGCTATGTTCATTCCTCAATGCAATCTCTCAGAAGGTGATCGACCCAGAAATCCTACCAAGGTTAAGGAGTGATGTGGCGTAATGCCTTGATAGTATTGAGCTGGTGTTCCCACCATCCTTCTTCAATATCATGACGCATGTCCTAGTTCATCTAGTCGACGAGATTGTCATTCTGGGCCCTGTATTTCTACACAATAAGTTCCCCTTTGAGAGGTTCATGGGAGTCCTAAAGAAATATGTCCGTAACCGCGCTAGGCCAGAAGGAAGCATCTCCATGGGCCATCAAACAAAGGATGTCATTGGGTTTTGTGTTGACTTCATTCCTGACCATAAGAAGATTGGTGTCCCTCAATCGCAGTATGAGGGAAGACTAAGTGGAAAAGGCAAGCTAGGAGGGGACTCAATAATATGTAGGGACGGGCATTCTTGGTCTCAAGCACACTACATAGTTCTACAGAATTCTACCTTGGTGATCCCGTATGTCGATGAACACAAGAACATTCTGCGCTCCAAACACCCGGAGCAGTGTAATGACTGGATTACATGTGAACACATCAGGACTTTTGGCAGTTGGTTGCAAACACGTCTCAAGGGTGATAACACTATTTTTGATGAGTTGTACTCGTTGGCCAGGGGACCATCTTCGACTGTATTGACTTACAAAGGGTACGAGATAAATGGGAATACATTTTACACGACCGCCCAAGATCAAAAGAGCTCCAACCAAAACAGCGGTGTCCGCTTTGATGCAGCAACCAAGAGGGGATAGGACACATATTATGCTTACATGATGGACATATGCGAACTTGACTATGGACATGATTTTAAGGCCCCTTTGTTTCAGTGCAAATGGGTCAATCTGTCAGGAGGCGGGGTACAGGTAGACCCATAGTACGGAATGACAATAGTGGATCTGAACAATCTTGGGTACACATGCGAACATTTTGTCCTAGCCAATGATGTGGCGCAGGATTTCTATGTGAAGGACATATCTACCAAACCGAGAAAAAGAAAAGATAAGGAAGTGAATACATCATATGATGAGTCAAAGCGCCAGATAGTTCTTTCAGGAAAAAGAGACAACGTGGGATTTGAGGGCAAGACAGACATGTCTTAAGATTATGAAAAGTTTCATGAAATTCCTCCCTTCAAAGTCAAGGCTGACCTAAGCACCCTATTAAATGATGAAGATTATCCATGGTTACGGCGCAATAAGCAAAGGACACAAGCGGAGAAAAAGTGAAGACTTTCTTTCCACAACTATTATGATGGTGCCTTTGATCTAGAATATCACTGTAGTTACATCTGAAGAAATGAAATGCCATTTGTAACAAATGAGTTTTCGTCCGAAATCGTGATAGTTCGAAAGAGATTGTCCGTTTTGTACATGAAGTGCATCAAGTTTTTGCTGTAACCTTCTCAACTTTTTAGCACATGCTATGTGGGTGAAATGATGATACCATGCCAACTTTCAACATTTTCAGAGTTCATTTGTAGTACTTTTTAATTTCAGGGCCATTCAGCTCGAAAAAACAATAAATGCATGAAAAATACCAAATGAAGTCCGAAAGGGTTAAAAATTGATGATGTGGCTTTGAATGGTGCATTTTGAACACACGAAAAGTCTGGAGTTCAAATAAGTTCAAAAAAATGAAATCACTTTGTAACAGATGAGTTTTCGTCCGAAACCCTGATACTTCGAAAGAGATTGTCCATTTTGTACACGAAGTGCATCCAGTTTTTTGCCGTAATCCTCTCAACTTTTTAGCACATGCTATGTGGGTGAAATGATGATACCATGCCAACTTTCAACCTTTTCAGAGATCATTTGTAGTGCTTTTCAATTTCAGGGTCATTTAGCTCAAATAACAATAAATGCATGAAAAATACCAAATGAAGTCAGAAAGGCTTGAAAATTGATGAAGTCAGAAAGTGTTGCGTCATCCTGTCGCAACCGCTCTTGCTCAAGCTGATCATAAGCGAGCACTCAAGGTGATCCGTATATGAGTTCCGTGGGGAGAACTTCTTCTGCCCCGTAAACCAGGGCAAAGGGGGTCTGGCCGGTAGCTCGATTTGGCATCGCCCTGATCGACCAAAGAACCGCCGACAACTCATCAATCCAGCGCCTTCCACTCTTGCGCAGCCTATCGAAAGTCTTTGTTCTTAAGCCTCACAGAACTTCAGCATTTGCTCTCTCCGTTTCCCATACCATTTGTGTTTTACCACCCGGCATGGAGCCATCTTTCGTTTCGTCGGCTGCTCTTTGCCTGAGTGCGTGGGACCCACTCATCAGGTTTTTTGGACCCGGCTAAGCCCCCTCCCGGTAGGGCTAGAGCGATAGCAAAGAAATGGTCTTCTTAGGTTTGGCAATTTTACTACCTCCTGTCGAAGAGCCGCCCATCTACTTACTGCCTGCGACCGCCTTCTTGTCGCCCGCCTTTTTCTCTCTGTGGGTGTGCCACGGAAGCAAAACAGACCTTGCTGCCGAGATCCTCGATGTATTGCATGAAGGCATGGCTTGTGAACTGTGTGTCATTGTCGGTGATGATCCTGTTGGGCACCCCAAAATGGCAAACTAGTCCCTTGAAGAACTTGATGGTTGACTGCGCCGTCAACTTCCTCACTGCTTCCACCTCTGGCCACTTTATGAACTTGTCGATGGCAACATACAAGTACTCAAAGCCCCCGACAGCACGGGGGAAGGGGCCCAATATGTCGAGCCCCCAGACCGAGAAGGTCCAGGAGAGAGGGATGATTTGAAGGGCTTGGGCTGGTTGATGAAGCTTCTTTCAATGGAACTGGCACGCTTCACACTTGGTTACTAGTGCCGTCGCATCCTGGAGGGCGGTGGGCCAGAAGAAGCCTTGCCGGAAAGCCTTGCCGGCAAGGGCCCTTGACCCTATGTGGGAACCACATATGCCTCCATGTATCTCCGCCAATAGCTCTAGTCCTTCCTCTTGGGAGATGCACTTCAATTTCACCCCATTTGGTCTCCTTCTGTATAACACGCCGTCAATGAATTGATACAGAGCAGACCGGCGGGCTACTCTTTCTGCTTCTTCCTGCTCCCCAGGAAGCTCTCCTACTTGGAGGAATCGGACAGTGCGCTATGCCCATGCCGGAGCCTGTGGATCGACGGCAAGGACTAAAGGCATCTATTCTGCCGTGGGAGCAGCCGTATCTACAGCCATGGCCTCAGGCCCTGCCGGAGTTGGCCGCCCCGCGGCAAGGCCGGCATCCGCGGCAGCACCCCCACCAGCGGCCCCGGAAGGCTCAAAGGGGAAGTACTTGTTGGGGCTTAGCCTCCTCTGCTTGTTCTGCCCGGCTGATGATTCGAAGGATGGTTGAGTCAGCTGAAGCACAAAAGTTCCTCGTTGCACAGGTAGCTTGAGGGTAGCGCGCTTTGACAGGCAGTCGGCAATGTCGTTCTCCGTCCGAGGGACGTGCTCCACTTGTATACCATCAAAGCGCTCCTCCAACTTCCTCACTTCATCCACGTAAGCTTCCATCAACGGGCTTTGGTAATCCTTGTTGACCTGCCTGACGACGAGTTGCGAGTCGCCCCTGACGATAAGCTTTTTGACTCCGAGGTCCGCTGCGATCCTGAGGCCGGCAAGCAAACCCTCATACTCGACGGTGTTGTTGGTCGACATCTCTCGGGGAAAGTGCATTTGGACGACGTAGTTGAGGTGCTCTCGGTGGGTGCGACAAGCAGTACACCGGCACCGGCGCCTTGTAGCGAAAAAGCCCCATCAAAGTACATGATCCAGTTGCAGCTCATTTCCTTATCGGGGAGAGTGGTCTCCTGTACCTCTTCGTCGGGCGTCGAGGTCCATTCCGCAACAAACTCCGCCAAGACTCTGCTCTGAATCGTCGAGGTACTTTCAAACTTTAGACCGAAACTTGATAGCTCCAGGGCCCATTCCACGATCCTCCCCGTTGCATCTGGGTTATGCAGTATCCGATGCAACGGGAGGCGGGTAACCACGGTGATCTCGTGTGCTTGGAAGTAGTGGCGCAGCTTCCTCGAGGCCATAAGGAGGCCAAAGTGCAATTTTTGCACACCTCAGTACCTCGACCTGGCTCCCTGTAAAAGGGAGCTGACGAAGTAAACCGGGTGCTGTACCATCTTCTTCCTCTGCGCCACTTCACCCGGCCATGCGGGTCCTGCCGCACCGGCGTCAGCCCCTGCCAGGGACTCATTCTTGCCGGGAACGAGTCCTGCCGGGGACTCAGTCTTGCCGGGACCGAACCCTGCCGGGGAGGGTTCTGGCTCGCCAACCGTTGACTCTGCCGCTGTCGCTGTCTCTTCGTCGACCTCTCTTTGCGCCACTAAAGAGGCGCTAACCACTTGATTTCTTGCTGCTAGATATAGCAGCAATGACTCTTGTGGTTTAGGCGCAACCAGCACCAGGGCAGAGGAGATGTATTTCTTCAAGTCTTGCAACGCCGCCTCGGCCTCTGGGGTCCACTCCACTGGGTCCGTCTTCTTTAAGATCTTGAAAAAAGGGAGGGCACGCTTCGTGGATTTGGAGATGAATCTGCTCATGGTGGCAACGCAGCCAGTGAGCCGACGCAGGTCCTTGATCCGTCTGGGTGCCTCAATCTGCTCGATAGCCTTAATCTTGTCTGGGTTTTCCTCAATCCCGCGTTGTGACACAAAGAACCCGAGAAGCTTGCCGGACGGGACACCGAAGAGACACTTCTCATGGTTCAATTTGAGGTTGATCTTGCGCAGGTTCCCAAATGTTTCCTCCAGATCCCGCACAAGTGTTGCCTTGTCCTTGGTTTTGACCACTATGTCATCCATATAAGCTTCCATATTTCTATGTAGCTGGGGTTCAAAACCAATTTGGACTGCTCTTGCAAAGGTTGAGCCAGCACTCTTCAACTCGAAAGGCATCCGTAAAAAGCAATACGTACCACATGGGGTGATGAATGCTGTCTTTTCTTCGTCTTCTTTTGTCATGAAGATCTGGTGGTATCCTGAGTAGGCGTCGAGGAACGATAACAGGTCACACCCAGCCGTGGAGTCAACAATATGGTCGATGTGCGGTAACAGGAAGGGATCCTTTGGACAAGCCTTATTGATGTCTCTGTAATCAATACACAGCCTCCACTCCCCGTTTGCCTTGCGCACCACTACCGGATTGTCCAACCACGTCGGATGGAGTACTCCTCTTACCAAGCCAGCCATCTCTAGCTTCCTGATTTCTTCCGTGATGAACTCTTGCCTCTCCAGAGCTTGCTTCCTGACCTTCTGCTTGACGGGCCGCGCATGAGGACAGACAACAAGATGGTGCTCAATCAGTTTCCTGGGAACACCAAGGATGTCGGAAGCTTGCCACGCAAACACATCGACATTTGCCCGCAGGAAAGTGACAAGCTTGCTTTCCTATTTGCTGTCGAGGATGGAGCTTATGGTAAAAGCCCCACCCATGCCGTCGTCCTTGACGGGCACCTTCTTGGTCTCCGGTGGCGTAGCTATGGACTTCTTTCTCTTGCCGGCGGAGCTCTCTGGCACGTCCTCAATGGCAACGCAACATCCCGAAGAGGTGCGCTTGCCGGAGTGGGTGCGAGGGGTCTCGCCGGTCTTCTTCCCTCTCGGGGCTCCATCGGCAGGAGCAGGTGCCTTAGCGGCAGCTGCTGCAACTGCTTCCCCGGTAGAGTTGCTCAGTGCAAATCAACGCATCTTTCTTGTCGGAGGGGACAGTGATGATGTTCATCGGCCCGGGCATCTTCAGCATGTTGTAGGCATAGTGTGAAGCCGCCATGAACTTGGCTAGCGCCACGCGTCCAAAGATCCCGTTGTAAGGCAAGGGGATCTCGGCTACATCAAAAACAATTCTCTCTGTCCTGTGGTTCAGCTCGCCTCCGAAGGTCACGGGCAGCGTGACCTTTCCCTTTGGCTGGCTCCTCCCCGGGTTAACCCCTTGGAATGTGCCCGTCTCCTCGAGGTCTTCATCAGGAATCTGCAGCCTCTTGACCACAACAGGCGAGATCAAGTTCAGGCCGGCTGATACGTCTCCAATGTATCTATAATTTTTGATTGTTCCATGCTATTATATTACCTGTTTTGGATGTTTATGGGCTTTATTTTACACATTTATATCATTTTTGGGACTAACCTACTAACGGAGGCCCATGCCGTATTGCTGTTTTTTTTTGCCTATTTCAGTATTTCGAAGAAAAGGAATATCAAACGGAGTCCAAACGGAATGAAACCTTGGGGAGCGTGATTTTTGGAACGAACGTGATCCAGAGGACTTGGATTGCAAGTCAATAAGCAGCCAAAGCTTCCACGAGATAGGAGGGCACCCCCCCCTATAGGGCGCGCCCCCAATCTCGTGGGCCCCTCGGGCGTCCACCGACGTACTTCCTCCTCCTATATAAGCCTACGTACCCCGAAAACATCCAGGGAGCAGACGATACACAATTTCCACCACCGTAACCTTCTGTATCCGCGAGATCCCATCTTGGAGCCTTCGCCGGCACTCTGCCGGAGGGGGAATCGACCACGGAGGGCTTCTACATCAACACCATAGCCCTTCCGGTGAGTTGTCAGTAGTTTACCACAGACCTACGGGTCCATAGTTATTAGCTAGATGGCTTCTTCTCTCTTTTTGGATCTCAATAAAATGTTCTCCCCCTCTCTTGTGGAGATCTATTTGATGTAATCTCTTTTTGCGGTGTGTGTGTCGAGATCCGATGAATTGTGGGTTTATGATCAAGTTTATCTATGAATAATATTTGAATCTTCTCTGAATTCTTTTATGTATGATTGAGTTATCTTTGCAAGTCTCTTCGAATTATCAGTTTGGTTTGGCCTACTAGATTGATCTTTCTTGCCATGGGAGAAGTGCTTAGCTTTGGGTTCAATCTTGCGTTGTTCTTACCCAGTGACAGAAAGGGTTGCAAGACACGTATTGTATTGTTGCCATCGAGGATAAAAAGATGGGGTTTATATCATGTTGCTTGAGTTTATCCCTCTACGTCATGTCATCTTGCTTAATGCGTTACTCTGTTCTTTGTGAACTTAATACTCTAGATGCATGCTGGATAGAGGTCGATGTGTGGAGTAATAGTAGTAGATGCAGGCAGGAGTCGGTCTACTTGTTGTGGACGTGATGCCTATATACATGATCATGCATACATAATCTCATAATTATTCGCTTTTCTATCAATTGCTCGACAATAATTTGTTCACCCACCGTAATACTTATGCTATCTCGAGAGAAGCCTCTAGTGAAACCTATGGCCCCCGGGTCTATCTCTTATCATATTTGCTTCCAATCTACTTTTATTTGCATCTTTACTTTCTGCATCTATATTACAAAATACCAAAAATATATTTACCTTATTATTTTATCTCTTTCAGATCTCACTTTTGCAAGTGGCCGTGAAGGGATTGACAACCCCTTTATCGCGTTGGTTGTGAGTTCTTTGTTTGTTTGTGTAGGTTCGTGGGACTTGTTGAGAAGCCTCCTACTGGATTGATACCTTGGTTCTAAAAAACTGAGGGAAATACTTACTCTACTTTGCTGCATCACCCTTTTCTCTTCAAGGAAAACCAACGCAAGATCAAGACGTAGCAAGAAGGATTTCTGGCGCCGTTGTCAGGGAGGTCTTCGCTCAAGTCAAGACATACCAAGTACCCATCACAAACTCATCTCCCTCGCATTTACATTATTTTCCATTTGCCTCTCGTTTTCCTCTCCCCCACTTCACCCTTGCCGTTTTATTTGCCCTCTCTTTCCCAATCTTCTCCTCTCTCTTTTCGCTTGCCTTTTTTCTGTTTGCTTGTGTGTTGGATTACTTGTTGCCATGGCGCAAGATAATACCAAATTGTGTGATTTCTCGAATACCAATAATAATGATTTCCTTAGTACTCCAATTGCTCCTCTTAATGATGTTGAGTCTTGTGAAATCAATACTGCTTTGCTGAATCTTGTTATGAAAGATCAATTCGCCGGCCTTCCTAGTGAAGATGCCGCTACTCGTCTAAACAATTTTGTTGATTTGTGTGATATGCAAAATAAGAAAGATACGGATAACGATATTGTTAAATTGAAGTTATTTACGTTTTCACTTAGATATCATGCTAAAGTTTGGTTTTCGTCTTTCCCTAAAAATAGTATTGATTCTTGGAACAAGTGCAAAGATGCTTTTATCTCTAAGTATTTTCCTCCCGCTAAGATTATCACTCTTAGGAATGATATTATAAATTTAAAACAACTTGATCATGAGCATGTTGCCCAATCTTGGGAAAGAATGAAATTGATGATTCACAATTGCCCTACTCATGGTTTGAATTTATGGATGATCATACAAAATTTTTATGCCAGTTTGAACTTTGCTTATAGAAATCTCTTAGATTCGGCCGCGGGAGGCACGCTTATGGAAATCATGTTAGGAGATGCTACAAAACTTCTTGATAATATTATGGCTAATTATTCTCAATGGCACACCGAAAGATCTTCTAGTAAAAAAGTGCATGCTATAGAAGAAATCAATGTTTTGAGTGGAAAGATGGATGAACTTATGAAGTTGTTTGCTACTAAAAATACTCCTCTTGATCCCAATGATATGCCTTTGTCTACTTTGATTGAGAATAATAATGAATCTATCGATGTGAATTTTGTTGGTAGGAATAGTTTTGGAAACAATGCCTATAGAGGAAACTTTAATGCTAGACCGTTCCCTAGTAATTCCTCTAATAATTATGGAAATTCCTACAATAATTCTTATGGCAATTTTAATAAGATGCCCTCTGATTTTGAGAATAGTGTGAAAGAATTTATGATTTCTCAAAAGAATTTTAATGCGTTGCTTGAAGAAAAAATGCTCAAAGTTGATGATTTGGCTAGGAACATTGATAGACTTTTGCTTGATGCTGATTCTCTTAAAATTAGATCTTCTTCTCCTAAGCATGATATCAATGAGTCTCTCAAAGAAATGAGAATTTCCATTGATGAGTGTAAGGAAAGAACCGCTAGATTGCGTGCTAAAAAAGATAGCTTTATAAAAGTGTGTTGTTCTAGTTTACATGAAAATAATGATGAAGATCTTAAAGTTATTGATGCGTCTCCTATTAGATCTATGTTTTGCAATACAAATCTTGATAATTATGGGACTGATGACGAGTCAACTTTACCTAGAAGGCGTCCCAAGAATTCGGATTTTTTAGATCTTGATGCTAAATTTGGTAAAAGTGGGATTGGAGAGGTCATGACTTTAAATAGTATTGAACCCACTATCTCGGATTTCAAGGAATTTGATTATGATAATTGTTCTTTAGAAGGTTGTATTTCCTTGTTGCAATCTGTTGTTAATTCTCCTCATGCTTATAGTCAAAATAAAGCTTTTACCAAACATATCGTTGATGCTTTGTTGCAATCTTATGATGAAAAACTTAATTTGGAGGTTTCTATACCTAGAAAACTTAATGATGAGTGGGAACCTACTATAAAGATTAGAATGAAAGATCATGAGTGTTTTGCTTTGTGTGATTTGGGTGCTAGTGTTTCCACGATTCTGAAAACTTTATGTGATATTCTAGGTTTCCATGATCTTGATGATTGCTCTTTAAATTTGCACCTTGCGGATTCCACCATTAAAAATCCAATGGGAAGGATCAGTGTTGTTCTAATTGTTGCAAATAGAAATTTGGTTCCAATTGATTTTATCGTTCTTGATATAGATTGCAATCTTTCTTGCCCTATTATTCTTGGTAGACCTTTCCTTAGAACGATTGGCGCGATTATTGATATGAAGGAAGGGAATATTAGATTCCAATTTCCATTAAAGAAAGGCATGGAGAACTTTCCAAGAAAGAAAGTCAAATTACCTTATGAATCTATCATGCGGGCTACTTATGAATCAAGTGCCAAAGATGGCACTACTTAGATCTATCTTCGCTTTTATGCCTAGCTAGGAGCGTTAAACGATAGTGCTAGTTGGGAGGCAACCCAATTTTCTTTGTGTTTTTTGTTTTTGTTCCTGTTTAGTATTAAGTTTTGCTTCTACTTTCTGTTTAGATGTCTTTTATCTTTTCTTTAGTGTTTGTGCCAAGTAGAACCTATAGGATAAGCTATGATGATAGTTGATTTGATTATGCTGAAAAACAGAAACTTTGTGCTCACAAGAAAAAATTCAGTAAATCACAGGAACGAGCTTTTGCATTGATTCTTTTTTATGCTGATCAATAAACAAATTATCCAGTACGTCCTATTTTGGTAGGATTTTTAGAGTTCCAGAAGTTTGCGTTAGTTAGAGATTACTACAGACTGTTCTGTTTTTGACAGATTCTGTTTTTCGTGTGTTGTTTGCTTATTTTGATGCATCTATGGCTAGTAAAATAGTTTATAAACCATAGAGATGTTGGAATACAGTAGGTTTAACACCAAAATAAATAAATAATGAGTTAATTACAGTACCTTATGTGGTGGTTTTGTTTTCTTTCACTAACGGAGCTTATAAGATTTCCTGTTGAGTTTTGTGTTGTGAAATTTTCAAGTTTTGGGTAAAACTTTTATGGACTATGGAATAAGGAGTGGCAAGAGCCTAATCTTGGGGATTCCCAAGGCACCCCAAGATATTCAAGGATAGCCAAAAGGCTAAGCTTGGGGATGCCCCGGGAAGGCATCCCCTCTTTCGTCTTCGTTCATTGATAACTTTACTTGGAGCTATATTTTTATTCGCCACATGATATGTGTTTTGCTTGGAACGTTGTGTACTATATTAGTCTTTGCTTTTTAGTTTACCACAATCATCCTTGCTGTACACACCTTTTGGGAGAAGCCCATTTGATTAGAATTTGCTACAACACTCTTTGTGCTTCACTTATATCTTTTGAGCTTGATAGTTTTTGCTCTAGTGCTTCACTTATATCTTTTAGAGCATGTCAGTGGATTAATTTTGAAGAAATTGCTAGTCTCTCATGCTTCAATTATATTATTTTGAGAGTCTTTTAGAACAGCATGGTATTTGTTATGGTTACAAATTTGGTCCTAGAATGATGAGCATCCAAGTTGGGTATAATAAAAACTATCATAGAAGAGAATTGGGTGCTATGATCAATTTGTTGCTTGATAATTGTTTTGAGATATAAAGGTAGTAATGTTAGGGTCATGCTAGTGGATAATTATGAATTTTAGAAAATTTTTGTTGAAGTTGCCAAGTCCCGTAGCATGCACGTATAGTAAAAGTCGTGTGACAAATTTGTTGGATGAGGTGCTCTTTTGATTATCTTCCTTATGAGTGGCAGTCGGGGACGAGCGATGGATTTTTCCTACCAATCTATCCCTCTTGGGGAATGCATAGTAGTACTTTGCTTCGAGGGCTAAGTAGATTTTTGCAATAGGTATATGAGTTCTTTATGACTAATGTGAGTCCATGGATATAAGCACACTCATCCTTCCACTTTGTTAGCTTTTCTTTTTACCGCGCAACTTTCGCCGGTATCATGTACCAATTATTTACCTTCCTCAAAACAGCCACCATACCTACCTATTATGGCATTTCCATAGCCATTCCGAGATATATTGCCATGCAACTTTCCATCGTTCCGTTTATTAGGACATGTTTCATCATTGTCATATTGATCTTTGCATGATCATGTAGTTGACATCGTATTTGTGGCAAGGACACCTTCATAATTTTCATACATGTCGCTCTTGATTCATTGCATATCCCGGTACACCGCCGGAGGCATTCATATAGAGTCATATCTTGTTCTAGCTTTGAGTTGTAATTCTTGAGTTGTAAATCCATAAAAGTGTGATGATCTTGAGTATTAGAGCATTGTCCCAGTGAGGAAAGGATGATCAAGACTATCCCCCACAAGTCGGGATGGGACTTCGGACTTTATAAAAATAGAAGAGGCCAAAGAAGCCCACCAAAAGAAAAAAAAGAGAAAAAAAAGGAAAAAAAGAAAAATAAGAGAGAAAGAAATAAAAGAGAAAAAGAAAAAAAATGAGAGAAAAAGAGAGAAGGGACAATTGCTACTATCTCTTTTTCCACACTTGTGCTTCAAAAAATAGCACCATGATCTTCATGATAGAGAGTCTCCTATGTTGTCACTTTCATATACTAGTGGGAATTTTCATTATAGAACTTGGCTTGTATACTCCAATGATGGGATTCCTCAAAGTGCCCTAGGTCTTCGTGAGCAAGCAAGTTGGATGCACACCCACTTAGTTTCTTTTGTTGAGCTTTCATACATTTATAGCTCTAGTGCATCCGTTGCATGGCAATCCCTACTCACTCACATTGATATCTATTAATGGGCATGTACATAGCCCGTTGATAAGCCTAGTTGATGTGAGACTATCTTCTCCCTCTTTTTTTGTCTTTACAACCACCACAATAGACCACCATAGTGCTATGTCCATGGCTTGCGCTCATGTATTGCGTAAGAGTTGAAAAAAGCTGAAGCGCATTAAAAAGTATGAACCAATTGCTCGGCTCGTCATCGAGGTTGTACATGATGGGAGTATTTTGTGTAATGGAAATGAAGCATGGCCTAACTATATGATTTTGTAGGGATAAGCTTTCTTTGACTATGCTATTTTGATAGGACATGATTATTTGTTAGTATGCTTCGAAGTATTATTATTTTTATGTTTTGTAAGCTTTTATCTTGAATCATTTGGATCTGAACATTCATGCCACAATAAAGAAAATTACATTGAGAATTATGCTAGGTAGCATTCCACATCAAAAATTTCTTTTTTATCATTTACCTACTCGAGGACGAGCAGGAATTAAGCTTGGGGATGCTTGATACGTCTCCAACGTATCTATAATTTTTGATTGTTCCATGCTATTATATTACCTGTTTTGGATGTTTATGGGCTTTATTTTACACATTTATATCATTTTTGGGACTAACCTACTAACCGGAGGCCCAGGCCGTATTGCTGTTTTTTTGCCTATTTTAGTATTTCGAAGAAAAGGAATATCAAACGGAGTCCAAACGGAATGAAACCTTCGGGAGCGTGATTTTTGGAACGAACGTGATCCAGAGGACTTGGAGTGCAAGTCAAGAAGCAGCCGAAGCTTCCACGATATAGGAGGGCACCCCCTCCCCCCTATAGGGCGCGCCCCCTGTCTCGTGGGCCCCTCGGGCATCCACCGACGTACTTTTTCCTCCTATATAAGCCTACGTACCCGGAAAACATCCAGGGAGCAGACAGAACACAATTTCCACCACCGTAACCTTCTGTATCCGCGAGACCCATCTTGGAGCCTTCGCCGGCACTCTGCCGGAGGGGGAATAGACCACGGAGGGCTTCTACATCAACACCATAGCCCTTCCGATGAGTTGTAAATAGTTTACCACAAACCTACGGGTGCATAGTTATTATCTAGATGGCTTCTTCTCTCTTTTTGGATCTCAACACAATGTTCTCCCCCTCTCTTGTGGAGATCTATTTGATGTAATCTCTTTTTGCCGTGTGTTTGTCGAGATCCGATGAATTGTGGGTTTATGATCAAGTTTATATATGAATAATATTTGAATCTTCTCTGAATTCTTTTATGTATGATTGAGTTATCTTTGCAAGTCTCTTCGAATTATCAGTTTGGTTTGGCCTACTAGATTGATCTTTCTTGCCATGGGAGAAGTGCTTAGCTTTGGGTTCAATCTTGCGGTGTTCTTACCCAGTGACAGAAAGGGTTGCAAGACACGTATTGTATTGTTGCCATCGAGGATAAAAAGATGGGGTTTATATCATATTGCTTGAGTTTATCCCTCTACATCATGTCATCTTGCTTAATGCGTTACTCTGTTCTTTGTGAACTTAATACTCTAGATGCATGCTGGATAGTGGTCGATATGTGGAGTAACAGTAGTAGATGCAGGCAGGAGTCAGTCTACTTGTTGCGGACGTGATGCCTATATAGATGATCATGCCTAGATAATCTCATAATTATTCGCTTTTCTATCAATTGCTCGACAGTAATTTGTTCACCCACCGTAATACTTATGCTATCTCGAGAGAAGCCTCTAGTGAAACCTATGGCCCCCGGGTCTATCTCTTATCATATTTGCTTCCAATCTACTTTTATTTGCATCTTTACTTTCTGCATCTATATTATAAAATACCAAAAATATATTTACCTTATCATTTTATCTCTTTCAGATCTCACTTTCGCAAGTGGCCATGAAGGGATTGACAACCCCTTTATCGCGTTGGTTGCGAGTTCTTTGTTTGTTTGTGTAGGTTCGTGGGACTTGTTGCGGAGCCTCCTACTGGATTGATACCTTGGTTCTCAAAAACTGAGGGAAATACTTACGCTACTTTGCTGCATCACCCTTTCCTCTTCAAGGAAAACCAATGCAAGCTCAAGACGTAGCACCGGCCCCGACGTCAGCCAACATCTTTGTCACCTTGAGATTGCGGATCGTTGGGCAAACCAACAACGGCAAGAATCCGACCGCAGTAGTGCGGTCGGGGTGGTCCTCGGCGTCGAAGATGATGGGCGTGCTGGACCATTTCAGCGGCTTCTGTGCGTCGAATGATGGCTCCACCACTATGATCTTAGGCGCACACTTCTTGAGCTGGAAGTGAGATGTATGCAGCGAGGCGCCACCATCAACGCACATGGCCTCTGTGGCTTTCTGGAACTCGTGATCGCCGGACTCATCGTCCCCGTCATGATCATCGTCTTCCTGCTTCTTGTCGGCCCCGAGCGGGCCTCTCCTGCTGACTATCTTTGCCGCGACGGCCTCCTTGGCTGCCACGTTTCTTGCCGGACCCTTCGACACCAGCTTGGCCCTTCTCCTTGTCCCTCCGCTCATACTCGGCCTTCTGCTTCTCAGTGAGCAGCTCTACCTGCCGGCAGTTTTGGAGGTCATGGCCCTTGGTGCGGTGGATCTTGTAATATTGCTTGTCGGAGCCTCCTGGCTTGTTGGCGGCCGCCAAGGCCCGGCAAGCGACACACCCGGCAACCTCCTAGCCGGGGTCGCTCGCCTTGGTCTTCTTGGTGGCGCCAGTGTCGTCGGATCCCTCGACGGCAAGCACAGCCTTGCCCTTGCGTTTCCTGTTACGGCGTCGACTCTTCTTCGCTGGGGTGGCGGTATCGCCAGTGGAGTCGGTTTCCGCGCAGGCATCTTCGCCGGGGTACTTCATTCCCTCTTCAGCACGAGCACATCGATCGGCCAGGACATAAAGTTTGGCCACATCCTTGACCTTGTTCATCGCCAGCTCTTCGCGCATCTTGCGGTTGCGCACATTCTGGTGGAACGCACTGATCATGGCGACGGGATTAACATCGGGGATGTTGTACTGCACCCGGCTGAACCATTGGATGTACTTGTGCAAGTTTTCTCCTTCCTTCTGGGGGACAATGTGTAAATCACTCGCTTGGCCATGAGCCTGGTGACCTCCGGTAAAGGCGCTAACAAACTCATGGCACATATCCGCCCAAGAAGAGATGGAATCCATCGGCAAGTACATCAACCATGACATAACATTAGGCTTGAGTGCCAACGGGAAGTAGTTGGCAAGCACCTTATCGTCGTGGGCCCCAACAGCTTGCATCGCGATGGTGTAGATGCTGAGGAACTCTGATGGGTGAGTCTTGCCGTTGTACTTCTCGCCAACGTCGGGCTTGAACATGCGGTGGGAGGGCCACTGGAACTGCCGCAGCCCACGGGTGAGGGCTGGACAACCCACCTCGTAGAGTAGGCCTCCGTAGCCTCCCAACACTGGGTGGTCCGTAGCGGGCCCTGCCCGCCTGTTCGACTAGTGGCGCGTGTCACGTCGGTGCTCGATGGTGGTTCGAGCATCCTCATGAGCCCGCTCCTGAAGGACTTGGTGCTAATCGCGGTTTGTTCACAGGTCGGATGACGCGATGGAGATATCATCATGAGCATCGTCACGACGAGTCGTCGCCCGTGGTGGCTGGTGCGGAGGAGGGGAGTACACCGTGGCTGCATCGCTTCTGGCTCGGCCATTGCTGGCAGGCAGTGGCTCGACGGAGCGACGGCCCATGGGTCCTGCCGATCGCAACTCATCGTTGTTGGCAATGCCGACGAGGCTCCGGACGGTGGCCCTCCATTCGTCAAGCTTCTCCGCAGTGGGAGGGAAGTCGAGAAGGAGCTGCGCGTGTGCCAGGGCTTATGCTGGCATGGGCGGCGGCGAGAGCTAGGTGGACCGCGATGCGCTTCGGCTTCTAACCACATTAGAAGGAGCCTCACCACGGCCTCGCAGTCGTCCGCCACCCTCGTCGGTGCCTCGGCGTGCACGCTGGCCTCCCTCATCCTGCGAAGGGCGTATGGGGCTCTTCCCAGGGCGGCGCTGCTCATCACGCACAATCTGAGAAGAGCGCGCCGTGGGCGCTGGCGTTGGTGTCTTGGAGGTCGCCGCGCCGTCGGTTGGCGGCATGATGACGCCCCTGGAGGGCCCCGCGTTGCCTGCGGGGGGTCCGACTCCATCTCTAGGGCCGGCGCCGCGCGGCTCGTCGCCCGTCATAAAAACGACGCCGCCCACCGGGCCTGGACTACCAAGGCGATGTGGGTGTTCGTGGGTCGCGCCACGGGTCCTCTCCACGACTGGCCCGCTACTAGCCCGCACTGGTGACGGCAGTCCGGTCCCGGATGAACTGATCGTCGTGGTCATCTTCTTCTTAGGAGCCATGGCGATGATAAACTGCTGGGCTTACCACTCGACCAGATTCTCACAATTGCACCCCCTACCTGGCGCGCCAAAGATGTCGGTGGGAAACGACACCTATGGGATCACAAGAATCCCTACTACGGTTGCGGGGCGCGGGATCGTGAGAAGAGCGGCACTAGTGGACAACACGAAGGGGATTTACCCAGGTTCGGGCCGCAAAGATGCGTAAAACCCTACGATCCTGCTTTGGTGGATGTATTTAGTGTTCTTGAGCTCTTGAACTAGCTCTGGGTGTTGCCAGGTTCCAAAGAGCCGAATCCCTCTCCGGTGCGCCATGGGCCTCCTTTTATAGGTGAAAGCGGCTGCCACAGTGGCACACAGGAGGTGGAAAGTGCTACAGTGTTGTGAGCTTATCGCTGGTATTACAGGACAAAGCGCATTTAATGCGAGGCTTAGGTGTCCCTTCGCTTTATCGGGGACGGGAGCGAGGCCCGTCCCGTCCGTCGCCGCTCCTCCTTACTTCGACACGCGCCCTGGCCAGCGGTGCATGCGGTGCCATGTAGGTAGGCAGGCAGCTGAGGTTGCGCGATGGTGGAGCCTCCATGAAGGGCTGCATGTTGCCACCCAGGTGCTTGCCCAGCTGGTTGGGTCGGCAGCTGCATGCGAACGGCGGCGGAGACTTGGCTGGCATGGGCCTGGTAGTGGACCTGCTGGCGCGCCTGGCGAGGGCCTTGCCGGGTGTCCCGGCAAGGGTCTCGCCGCGGCACGCCGTCATCCCCGGCAAGGACCTTGCCAGGGGTCTCGTGGGCTTCCTCGGTAAGAACCCTGCCGAGGATTGTTGCCTTCCTATCCTTATTTGATCTTGACTATTTTTTTGTCTTCACAAAGATCTGCATGCCACCACGGAGGTGCCTCCTGCGCCCTGTCCCAATGCGTTTGTTTAGCATTGGTGGGCTCGAAAGTGGCTCGCTCAGCTGGTGTGGGCGAGCTGCCTCGGCAAGGGTCTTGCCGGGGCCGCTGAGGCTGCCCCGGCAAGGGTCCTTGCCGGGGAAACCTGCTTCATCCATCCGATCTTTGTGGCCTTGGTCCTTGTCGTTGCTTTGTTTGTCTTGTGCCTTCAGCTTCTCTCCGGCATCCCTCTCTTGCCCTGTTATGTGTGGCCGTGGCGGGTGGCTCTGACTGCCCGTGCACAATTAAAGGGGTCAAAGAAGAGCCCCTACTTTTGTACACCGACACACAAGTATAGGGGATCAATTGTAGCCTCTTTCAATAAGTAAGAGTGTCAAACCCAATGAGGAGCTAAAGGTAGAACAAATATTCCCTCAAGTTCTATCGACCACCGATACAACTCTACGCACGCTTAGCGTTCGCTTTACCTAGAACAAGTATGAAACTAGAACTACTTTGTAGGTGTTGTAGGCTAGGTTTATAAGAATATAAAGAGCATGCAAATAAAAACTAGGGGCTGTCTAGATAAAGAAGTAATAAAGTTAGTATAGAGAGTGTGGAAAAGTGGTCGTAGGAGTTGCAAAATTGTCCCAAAGTAATTGACTACTTTACTAGACCGATAGCAAGTTTTATGTGGGAGAGGCCACTACTAGCATGTCATCCCTGACTTGGAATTCTATGCACTTATGATTGGAACTATTAGAAAGCATCCGCAAGTACTAAGGTTCATTAAGGTAAAACCCAACCATAGCATTAAGATATATTGGTCCCCCTTCAATCCCGTATGCATCAATTTCTATGCTAGGTTGAAGCTTCTGTCACTCTTGCCCTCCAATACATAGTCCTATCAACATACAACAAACCCTATGGTGTGATCCATGCGCGCGCTCATATGATGTGTACCAAAGGACAGCAACATAACCACAAGCAAATTAAACCAATCATAGCAATTCATCAATTACCGATAGGACAACGAAAATCTACCCAGACATCATAGGATGGCAACACATCATTGGATAATAATATGAAGCATAAAGTACCATGCTCAAGTAGAGGGTATAGCGGGTTGCGGGATAATGGACCGCTGAATATAGATGGGGGAAGGTGATGACGATGTTGGGGAAGATGACAGAGGTGTTGGTGTAGATCACGGTGATGATGATGGCCCCGGCGGCGTTCCGGCGCCACCGGGAGAGAGAGAGAGAGGGAGAGAGCCCCCCTTCTTATTCTTCTTCCTTGACCTTCTCCCTAGATGGGAGAAGGGTTTCCCCTCTGGTCCATGGTCTCCATGGCGTGGAGGGGCGAGAGCCCCTCCGAGATTGGACCTGTCTCTCTGTCTCTCTCTGTTTCTGCGTTTCTGATTCTTCCCTTTCACCGTTTTTTATATTCCCGGAGATCCGTAACTCCGATTGGGTTGTACTTTGGACACGATTTTTATCCGGATATTAGCTTTCTTGCGGCTAAATAAGGGCACCAACCGCCTTACGGGGTGTCCACGAGGACCAGGGGTGCGCCCCCTGCCTCGTGGGCCCTTGAGCATCGTCTCACGTTGATTCTTCTTCCCAAAAATCATAAATATTCGAAAAATATTCTCCATCCGTTTTTATTCCGTTTGGACTCCATTTGATATGGGTTTTCTGCAAAACATAAAACATGCAACAGACAGGAACTAGCACTGGGCACTGGATGAATATGTTAGTCCCAAAAATAGTATAAAAAGTTGCCAAAAGTATATGAAAGTTGAATAATATTGGCATGGAACAATAAAAAATTATAGATACGACCGAGACGTATCAGCATCCCCAAGCTTAATTCCTGCTCGTCCTCGAGTAGGTAAATGATGAAAAAGATATTTTTTGATGTGGAATGCTACCTATCATAATCTTGATCATGTAATCTAATCATGGCATGAATATTAAGACACGAGTGATTCAAAGCAATAGTCTATCATTTGACATTAAGACAATAATACTTCAAGCATGCTAACCAAGCAATTATGTCTTATCAAATAACATAGCTAAAGAAAGCTTATCCCTACAAAATCATATAGTTTGGCCATGCTACATTTTCGTCACACAAAATGCTCCCATCATGCACAACCCCGATGACAAGCCAATCAATTGGTTCATACTTTTTAACGCGCTTCAGCCTTTTCAACCCTCACGCAATACATGAGCGTAAGCCATGGATATAGCACTATAGGTGGAATAGCATATGATGATGGGAGTTACGTGGAGAAGACAAAAAAGGGAGAAAGTCTCACATCAATGAGGCTAATCAATGGGCTATGGAGATGCCCATCAATTGATGTCAATGCGAGGAGTAGGGATTGCGTGCAACGGATGCACTAGAGCTATAAGTGTATGAAAGCTCAAACTGAAACTAAGTGGGTGTGAATCCAACTTGCTTGCTCATGAAGACCTCAGGCATTTGAGGAAGCCCATCATTGGAATATACAGGCCAGGTTATATAATGAAAATTCCCACTAGTATATGAAAGTGATAACTCAAGAGACTCTCTATATGAAGAACATGGTGCTAATTTGAAGCACAAGTGTGGTAAAAGCAGAGTAACATTGCCCCTTCTCTCTTTTTCTCTCATTTTTTTGTTTTCTCTTTCTTTTCTTTTCTTTTCTTTTTGGTGTCCTTTCCTCACTGGGGCAATGCTCTAATAATGATGATCATCACACTTTTATTTACTTACAACTCAATATTACAACTCGATACTAAAACAAAAATATGACTCTATATGAATGCCTCTGGCGGTGTACCGGGATATGCAATGATCTAGCGTAGCGATGAAATCAAAAAATGGACAAGCCATGAAAACATCATGCTAGCTATCTTATGATCACGCAAAGCAATATGACAATGAATGCTCAAGTCATGTATATGATGATGATGGAAGTTGCATGGCAATATATCTCAGAATGGCTATGGAAATGCCATGATAGGTAGGTATGGTGACTGTTTTGAGGAAGATATAAGGATGCTTATGTGTAATATAGCGTATCGTATCACGGGGTTTGGATGCACCGACGAAGTTTGCACCAACTCTCGAGGTGAGAAAGGGCAATGCACGGTACCGCAGAGGCTAGCAAATTGCGAAAAGGTAAGAGTGCGTATAATCCATGGACTCACATTAGTCATAAAGAACTCATATACTTATTGCAAAAGTTTATTAGCCCTCGAAGCAAAGTACTACTACGCATGCCCCTAGGGGGATAGATTGGTAGGAAAGGACCATTGCTCATCCCCGACTGCCACTCATAAGGAAGACAATCAAAGAAACACCCCATGCTTCAAATTTTCACACAACGGTTACCATACGTGCATGCTACATGACTTGCAAACCTCAACAGAAGTATTTCTCAATTTCACAATTACTCAACTAGCACGACTCTAATATCACCACCTTTATATCGCAAAACTATTGCAAGGAATCAAACATATCATATTCAGTGATCTACAAGTTTTATGTAGGATTTTATGACTAACCATGTGAATGACCAAATCCTGTCATCTCTCTAAATAGATATAAGTGAAGCAAGAGAGCATTCTACAAATGGCGGTTTTCTATGTGAAGAGAAACAGGCAATCCAAACTTCAAATGATATAAGTGAAGAACATGAAGCATTCTATAAAGCCATACTCAAAAGATTTAAGCGAAGTGCAAATAGCATTCTATGGATCAACCAAGGACTATCTCATAGAATCATGGTGCATAAAATAAGAGTGAAAACTAAATGCAAAAGACACTTCAAGATTTGCACATATCACATGAACGAAACGAATCTGAAAACATACCGATACTTGTTGAAGAAAGATGGGATGCCTTTCGGGGCATCCCCAAGCTTAGATGCTTGAGTATCCTTGAATATTTACTTCGGGTGCCTTGGGCATCCCCAAGCTTGAGCTCTTGCCTCTCCTCCTTTTCCTCATATCGAGACCTCCTCGATCTTCGAACACTTCATCCACACAGAACTTCAACATAAAACTCGGTAAGATCCGTTAGTATAATAAAGCAAATCACTACTCTAAGTACTGTTGCAAACCAATTAATATTTTTTTTCATTTTATCTACTGTAATATAACTTTTCCATGGCTTAATCCACTGATAGAAATCAATAGTTTCATCAAAACAAGCAAACTATGCATCAAAAACAGAATCTGTCTTAAACAGGACAGTCTGTAGTAATCTGAACATTCACCATACTTATGTTACTCCAAAATTTTTGCCAAAATTAGGAAACATAAATTTTTTGTATATAAATACATTGCAAAATGTTTCATAACCGTTTGACGTTCCAGTAAAAAATGTAAAATCGCACACTACAGCCAAAGTTTCTGTCCTGCACCGCACAAACCAACAAGCATTGTAAACATCCTAAAGGCAAACCTTGGCACATTATTTTTATAATACAATGGAATTTTACAAGGGGATAATTATTTTTTACGAAAATTTTCTGTAATTAAGATTCAAAAAGTTTCCGTGAGTATGAACAAAGTTCAAGGAGCTCCCCTACTTCAACAATGCTTGTCTTTCTCACTTTCACTTTCTTTTTTGAAAAGTTTTGGGTTCCCCTCTTTTTTTAGACTAAATAAAAGCACTCAACAGAAATAAATGACTCTCTAAAACTTCTGGGTTGTCTCCCTGGCAGCGCTTTCTTTAAAGCCATTAAGCTAGGCATAAGGTGCTCAAGTAATGGATCCACCCGGATCCCAAGGTATATCAAAACCAATTTTAATTAACAATGATTTCTAATTTAGTAGTGAGCACAAAGTAACATATATCATGCAACAACGAAGTCTAACTCTCTTCCTATGCATCGGCATGTCATAAAAGAACAATTCATGCACACATAGTAAAGGCCAATGCATAGTATAAATAGTTTCTTGCAACTCTATCGTGTTGGAAACATAAAGAGGCGGAGATATAGTTCCTCTCTTATAATAATTGCAAGTAGGAGCAGCAAGCACATCAATATTATATCTATCAAAATCATCATGTGTAGTAGTAAAACGCAACCCATCAATATAATCCTTAATAAGGGCAAACTTCTACGACATAGTGTAGTAGGGAGAATTCAAAAACATAATAGGACTATCACGCGTGGGTGCAATAGCAACAATTTCATGTTTAACATAAGGACTATAGCAAGTTCATCTCCATAAGCATAATTCATATTGGCATCTTGGCCACAAGCATAGCAAGCATCATCAAAAAGGGGTATTTCAAGAGAATCAACATGATCATAACAAGCATCATAGCAATCATCCTTCGGTAAGCCCGAAGGGAAATTAAACAATGTATGAGTTGAAGAGTTACTCTCATTATAAGGTGGGCACGGGTGATCAATCCGCTCTTCCTCCTTTTGTTCTTCTCTCTCCTCCTCATCTTTTTCATCCAATGAGCTCACAGTTTCATCAATTTATTCTTTCATAGTCTCCTACAAAATATTAGTCTCTTCTTGGACAGCGGAGGAGTCGTCAATATATGGTTTAACATAGGCATTAGAAGCATAATTATCATAACAATATTGAAGTATGGCAAAATTTTCAGATTTGTAAAGAGTAGCACCATATTTTTCAATCTAACAAGCAATTTCATAAGCACCCTTAAAAGCAACAAATTCTTTAATTTGTTGAACATCATAGTAAATATAAACACCCTTAGCATATGAAGATACGATTCCATTATCACTAAACTCACATTGATAGGGAAGGTGTTTCTTAGGGTTTTCAGAACAACAAGTAAAATCATATATTTCACATAAATTCCAAGCATAGCATTGCAAACGATGAATTTGATCCAGTAAAAGTTTCCCTTTTTGAGATAAGCGGTGTCGCACATAACAAGCATGCTCATCAAAAGATTTGCCCTCAACTAAGCTAGTTGGGGTTTCAGCACGAGCACATAGTGATCGAAGATGAACCAAGTAAAAAGCTTCAGGAGTGTGATAGATTTTGAGTGGTTCTTCAACCTTTGGTGTAGTAGGTACAACTATTTTTTTTGGTATTTTTGCGTTTCCTACCCATAACTAAAGATATAAATCAACTTAGAACAACAAATAAAAATTACTTAGTGATAAAGCAAACAAGCACACACGAGAATATTCACCCCACACTATAACTCCCCGGCAACGGTGCTAGAAAAAGGACTTGATAACACACAAGTATAGGGGATCAATTGTAGCCTCTTTCGATAAGTAAGAGTGTCGAACCCAAAGACGAGCTAAAGGTAGAACAAATATTCCCTCAAGTTCTATCGACCACCGATACAACTCTACGCCCGCTTAGCGTTCGCTTTACCTAGAACAAGTATGAAACTAGAAGTACTTTGTAGGTGTTGTAGGATAGGTTTGCCAGAATATAAAGAGCACGTAAATAAAAACTAGGGGATGTTTAGATAAAGAAGCAATAAAGTTATTATAGCGAGTGTGGAAGAGTGGTGGTAGGAGTTGCGAAATTATCCCTAAGCAATTGACTACTTTACTAGACCGATAGCAAGTTTTATGTGGGAGAGGCCACTGCTAGCATGTCATCCCTGACATGGAATTCTATGCACTTATGATTGGAACTATTAGCAAGCATCCGCAACTACTAACGTTCATTAAGGTAAAACCCAACCATAGCATTAAGATATATTGGCCCCCCCTTCAATCCCGTATGCATCAATTTCTATGTTAGGTTGAAGCTTCTATCACTCTTGCCCTCCAATACATAGTCCTATCAACATACAACTAACCCTATGGTGTGATAAACGCGTGCGCTCATATGATGGGCACCAAAGGACAGCAACATAACCACAAGCAAATTAAACCAATCATAGCAATTCATCAATTACCGATAGGACAACGAAAATCTACTCAGACATCATAGGATGGCAACACATCATTGGATAATAATATTAAGCATAAAGCACCATGTTCAAGTAGAGGGTACAGCGGGTTGCGGGAGAGTGGACCGTTGAATATAGATGGGGGAAGGTGATGATGATGTTGGAGAAGATGACGGAGGTGTTGGTGTAGATCGCGGTGATGATGATGGCCCGGACGGTGTTCCAGCGCCACCAGGAGAGAGGGGGAGACAGCCCTCCCTTCTTCTTCTTCTTCCTTGCATTGCAAAAAAAGACACATCCGTGACATTTTGGGCCGAACGAAAAAACTTTCTGTCATACATATGACACTTCTATGACGATAATTGTGAAAAAACCCGGTATCATCATAGATGTGGCGGGCTCATACTTCTATGACAAAAAATCATGACAGAAAATGGGCTTTTCGTCCAGGGCGGGCCGGAGACGCAGCTGCGTGACATTCTTTGGGCCGTCCATGACGGAAAAAACCATGGTAGAAGCGAGGGCGAGGAAAATTTCAGGGAGTTGCCGGTTACGGTGGGTGGTCGGGAGCCGAGCGATGCGCGTTTCTCTCGTACACGCACGCGCGTGTGTGCGAGGCGTTGGCTCTAACTGAACCCGAGTGAGGCGTTGGGCTCTAACTGAACCCGAGCGATTGCACTGCAGGCTACGCGTTACTGAACCCGAGCGATCGATCGATAGCTGTTAACTGAGCCCAATCGAGCGATTCCTTCGCTACTGCTGCTAACTGAAGCCGGTCGATG